>NC_137017.1:27019112-27131612 GCF_032717465.1 Coenobita brevimanus
GAAAGCATGCCCAGTGAAAGGGGGACACATACGCATGCAGACATCATTCGGGTTCCCGGAATCTTAACTCTGCTCCACAGGCACAACTTTTCCACACACATGGGCTTCATATTACCTATCCGATGACTATCAAGAAAAAAAAATGTACTATCGCTATTCATGCACTCCTTCAGACAATAATCGTTCAACCAGCTTGAGCCCTTCTCTGTTTTCAAGCCTCATCAACTCCATTCATCAGTTTCTCAAATAGTCATTTATCACATCTTTCCAGCTTTTCTTTGGCCTTCCACGCCTCCTGCATCTTTCAGATTCAGTTGCTTAAACCTCTTTCATAACCTCATTTATGCTCATTCTCTTCATATGACCGCATAAGCGAAGCAGTTTTTCATTCATTCATTGCCAGACGCCATGTATCCCAGACAGGGTGGCCAAGGGCTTAGAGTTAATTGTTTTACAGGGAGGGGCACTAATCCTCCACCAACACCACTTGACGTAGGGATGCCAACAGCATCTGGTGTTCCCAGGCGGTCACCCATCCAAGTACTAACCAGACCCAACGTTGCTTAACTTCGCTGATCGAACGGGAAGCGGTGTACTCAACGTGGTATGGCCGTTGGCTTGTGTTGTCCATATGCTTCTTTTCTCTACATCTTTCACAAATCAAGTTATATATCTTATTTAATCTGCTTTCTGCACTCCTCACACATATCTTGGCAACCCCGTCTCCACAGCTCAAACTATAGACTTTCCGTTTTCATCTATCTATCTATCTATCTATAGCCCGACGCCCTAATCCCGCAAAGGGTGGCCGCAGACAAAACGCCTCCAAGTCACTCTGTCACCCACCATTTGACTGCCCTCCCCCCAACTTACCCCCCCCCTCCCTCATATACCTCTCAACTCCATCCCTCCACCTCATCCTCGGTCTACCTCTCCCTCTCCCTCCCTCCACCTCACCTACATACACCCTCTTAGTCAGTCTTTCATTCTCCATTCTCTTCACATGTCCAAACCACCTCAGTGTATTTCTCCTAATCTTCTCAACCACATCCACAGCCGTATACAAATCCTCTCGCAGTTGCCACATTAAGACCTAATTTTTGTAGCAAGGCCTTCATAACACCAGTCACTTCTTCACCACGGTACCTTCCACTTGCTTTGTACATTTACTTCTCTTTTCAATCACTGCACCCAAATACTTAATCTCTCTCATCAGCTCAAGTCTCTCCTCATGCACCAGAACAGTACACTGGGAGTCGCTTTCTCAGCCACGATCACCTTACTCTCATGTTCATTTTATTTCAAAGCACAAGGGTCAAAGACATCAGCAAAATTTTATACCACTCTGCAATGCTCTTCCTTAGTACTGAGAACTAACACAGTATCATCGGAATATTTGACATACTTCACCCTTCATCCTTCATTACTATTCACATCCCCTTGCTCAGACAACCACCTACCCTTTTTTGCCTTCACAACCATCATAAAATCTTAACAGCACTGAACACTTTTCCATTCACATCATACAGACAAATAAAAAAAATCCATAGCCTGTTTCTGTTTACCTTACCGTGCGCCTTTTGTATCCACACCGTCTGTCTCATAGTAAATATTTGACCCCCATATCCCACCATTCCTTAAGCCACCGTGTTCGTCACTCATCAGGCCTTCTGTTATGCTTCTTTCTTGCACTATTAATATTGTTCCATACACCATTCCTACAGCTATCAACAGGCTTGTCACAGTAATTTCTGTACAGATTTTGAACAACTAAATTTCTGTAGAGGAAAACAATCGGAGCCTTCTTCCACTCCACTGTTACAACTCCACTTAGCCAAGTATTCTTTCATATTTTCAATGTACTCATAATTCCAGTCCGTCCAATACAGCAACTCTACATACACCTAATCAGCACCTTATGGGTTCTAATTTTTCAACATTTTCACTGCATTATTCTGTCTATCTTTATGTTAGCAAACTATTTAATTTCGTACTGGGTCGTTATAAACACATAGTTTCCATGCCACTCGGCTCTGTTACAATAAGCTGCCCTCCCTCTAATTCACACCCCTCTCTCTGGCATATCTCTCCTCCCCATCCCATCATCTCATCCCCTGTTTTTCCCTCCCCTCCCCTCACCCACCTCACTCATAAACACTCTTCTAATATGTGTCATCCTCCACCCTCTCCACATGCCCAAACCATTTGAGAGTACTTCTATTTACCAATTAAAACATATTTACATCAACACCACAAAACTCCTTCACTTCATTTGTCTGTCATTTCTCCCAGTGATACATTTGTTTGCATCACATTCCATCCTTGCACATCACCAAACCCAACCATTTTCTCTACCACTTTGCTCTCACCATTCTCATTCATCAGCCTTGCATAATATTCTTTCTGTCTGCTCCTTACTTCACTTCCATATGTTAACTGTCCTTTCCACTTTCATCCCTCACATTTTCACACATTTTCACATCCTTATTTCTTCGTTTTTACACCTCCTTGCAAAATAGTTTTCTCTTTCCAATATTAGTTGCATTCGCTGTTCTTCCAAGAGAATCATTTATCACTCTCTTTTCTCTTTTCCAGTCTATTCAAGTGTTTAGTTCTCGTTCTGTACTCTTTCTCTGTATTCTTTCCTTAGAACCCCTTTCTCGCATCCACTTTAGCAAATTATTTTTTTTCTACACTGCCCTTTCAACCTACGCGTCCCACCAAATTCTCGTTAATACTAGTTGCTGCCCTTGCAACACCACACATTGGTATAGCATTCCCAACGAAACATTCCCTAAATCTCTCTCTCTCTCTCTCTCTCTCTCTCTCTCTCTCTCTCTCTCTCTCTCTCTCTCCACACACACACACACACACACACACACATATACACAAGAGAGAGAGAGAGAGAGAGAGGTGTTTGAATTTTAAAGCAAGAGCGAAACTGCAAAAGAGATGAGCATCATTACATTTGACATATCGATTATTTCATATTATTGTCATCATACCGTGCAAATAAAGGTGCAGTTAAGTGTACCTAATCAGTAATTAATAGTTTGTAGTTAAGAAGAAACAGATACCATATAGTTCAGTTTTATGAAGACGTGCTCATATTATGAACACTGAGCTAACGTTGCTGATATTATCCGATTTATCTGGCTTTGTTTGTAGCTATCGACATAAAACATATGAGAGCGATACAAGTGTATTTCTGTGAGTAATCTCTTATTTTCTGGGTGGCCCTTCCTGAAATCTTAGAGTTTCAATTATGAAGGTATAGTTTGACGTAAACTGTGAATGTCTAGTAAAGAAAATCATAGTTATAACTGATTACTTTTGTTTGATTGTGCCGGTAGGCTTAGTAATAATGTTATCATTCGTATAGCCTGTTTGTTCACTTCTTTCTTCCAAGCATCCTGTTCTCCTGCGTCTCACATGTATATATTGTAACTAGGAATGTTGTTTGCGTCTGCGTTTGTTTATGCAGGAAGCTGCGGTGTCCGAGAAACCTACTGCACCTGCACCTGTTCGCGTCATTCATATTGCGGGCGATGGTGGTGCTGCTCAAGTCTTCACTACTGCTGCACGGTCTGGCCCTCCCCGAAGACTTCCACCTGCAGGACGCACACCACCAGCACGACCTGGCCTCCACGCAGGTGAGTTCAGCTGAGGCTGGCTGAAGAGAGGCAGGGGTGCTCAGGTGATGCAGAGGTCGTACAGATGAGGCACAGGCTACGGTGAGACAGGGATACAAAGAGGAAGCAGGGAGAGCTTAGGTAAAGCAGAGAGTATTCAGGTGAATCAGGGACTTAGCATGAGGCAGAGGGAGTTCAGGTGAATAAAAGGATGCTAGGGTGAGGCAGAGAACATTGAAGTGGTGATGAGATGAGACAGAGGGTGCTATGCTGAAGCAGAGTCACTTAGGCGAGAAGAGAGCGCTAAGATGAGGCATGAACACTCATGTGAGGCCGGGAAAGCAAAGGTAAAGCAGAGACACTACAGTAAAGCAGGGATGCTCAGATGAGGCAGGGATGTTCAGGTGTAGTGAGGAAAGGGTGCTCAAGTGAGATGAAAAGGGCAGCTCAGGTGAGTCAATGCTGCTCAATTTAGGCATGACTAATATAATCAAATGAAGCAAGAGAACCTAGTTCAGGCGAGGCAGGGGTACTCCCATGTCGTAAATAACACTCAAGGGAGAATGATAGCATTCCGGACACATTCCAACCAGCCATGCATTACTAAGCCATTATCAGTCCATCCACGCACCCGCACCCAAACCTACAGCCACACCGGTGCATAAGAATACCGAATAGGAGCGAGATTATTGTACTGAAACGGAGCGAGATTTCCGAATCGGAACTTGAAATTTCCGAATCGGAGCTAGACTTTGAAACGGGTGGGGCTGTAACTACGTGTATTTAGGTCTTATGTGTTTTTAACTTGTTTATGTGTGTAGTTGTTTGCATTGGGATGCATTTCCCATTATTTATTGTCATGAGGCTGTAACACGTCATCATTACCATCATCATCAATCATTCCGAAGAAGAGCACAGTGTAACTCACTCCCTCAGCTTTTGGTGACTGAGAGTTTTACTCATAGGGTACTAACAAGCGCGTATAGTGGAACGTTCCCACAGCACTAACTGCCTGAGACTGATAAGTACTTTCAGGAAGGAGCTGAGAGCTATTAAATAGATTTACAATTTCTTAATTTGACCGGGGGTCCCTTCAAGCACATTCCTAGAACTAGATGGCCCTGTTGTCGCTGGTGGGGTCGGGAGATGCACAAAGCTTGCACAACTGCCCCTCCTACCAGGACCTCTGGCCAATGGAAGTACAGGCAAATATGGCGTGCTATGGCCTTTATTGTTTCCATGAATCTTCACTTAAAGTACTTATTTCGGGGCTCCGTTACGTTTACGTAGACTGTGAGCCTTTTAGATCAGAAACAAAAGAAAATACTTAAAGGCATGCCCAATCTTAGCGCCATAGCAAGAAAGAAAATCCTTAGACAAAGAAACCTGCCGAGCAAGTGTAAGTCTTTGAACAAAGTTTG
This sequence comes from Coenobita brevimanus, assembly GCF_032717465.1. Classification (NCBI taxonomy): domain Eukaryota; kingdom Metazoa; phylum Arthropoda; class Malacostraca; order Decapoda; family Coenobitidae; genus Coenobita; species Coenobita brevimanus. The sequence continues at coordinate 27,024,166 of NC_137017.1, forward strand.
GAGGGTGTAACTTTAAATATATTGCTGTGCAAACTCACAAACCCAGAAAGTAGCGGAAGAGAATTTGCGTTTATAAATGAAGACCATTATTCCTAGTCGCTCTGAAATGCTACTGAGAGAACTCCTCCGCACTGAGAGAGAGAGAGAGAGAGAACTGAAGTACACACAGAAATGGAAAATACAGCTGTGCCGATGTTGTGAGAGCAGTGATCGTATTGTGAGCATTCTAAAGGCGATGATATTGCAAGAGTGGTGATAATGATGGCACTGGTGTTGTGAGAGCGGTGAATAGGATGGTTTCTTTTAAGGTATGTGTATTATACGAGTGCTGATTCGTGGTGTTCATGGTAATGGTGATGGTGTTGGTCATGATGTGAGTTGTGATGACGTTTTTGTTGGTGATGGTCTAGCGAAAGAGATGATGGTAATGCGTGAATGATGATTATTAACTGAGAGTAGTGATGATGTGAAAGTGGTAATGGTGGAAAGAAAGCGGTGAGAGTTTGCTGAAGTGACAGTACTGACGTTAAAGCTGCTGTGAATGTGGTAAGAGTGAGCACGGAAAAGTAATAACTGGTGACATGGCAGTGATGAACACTTGCTGGAGATAAGAGTGAGCTGCTTTGTGGTGGTGATGGTGGTGGTGAGACAGAGGTAAAAGGTTGAAGGTAATATGTGGTGAGGCAGTTGACAGGTCTGAAATAAGCTCTAGGGAGAGTGGTTAACTTGTCAGCATGCACTGCTTATCAGCATGCACGGATGTATATAAAACACAATTGCTGAAACGAGCGAAGCCAGCGAGACAGCTATTTGTCATCCGAAATTTTTGTGTTAAATTTTTGTCCATGTGGTTTGCAAAGTGCACATACTTGCGGAGCACCGAAGTTTTTTCTCTTCAACTGTTGAACCAATCGTGGCATGCCATACAGTTTTACAACTGTTATAAAAATTGTCTTCCAATAGTACTAGAGTTATTGACCCCAAGGAGCCAAATTCTACGGTACCGAAAACGCCAAATGTATTTCCGCATGGGAAGAACAGAGCGCTATAACCTTTTTTTTATGCAATGATTACAAAGTCTTAACCACTGAATCCTGTGAAATAATACCGGGTATCAATTCGTTTCATAGTTCAAAGTAATCTTTCTGCTATGACGTTTCTTCCACAAATTTAAAAAAAAAAAAAAAAAAAACGGGATATTGTGGGATCTTCAGTGTGTGTGTCTGTAATGGCAGCTTGTTTCCATTTCGCCCATTAAAGGCGATGCGCTTTTGTTTCTGAATGGTGCAGTGTGGTCAAAGACGGTATGCTCTTGTTTTCGTTAGTGCGTTATGGTCCAACTTTCAGCCAGTCAGATGGGCAGAAGTGGATCTGTCTCATTTTTTTCAAATTTTGAGTTACTCTTAAGATGGACCACCGTTGTTCTCTCCATCAAGGAGAGTATGTTTCACCCTTAGTTTGTTTGTTAGCAGGATTACTGAAAAACTAATGAGAGATTTGGACCAAAGTTCGTGGGAAGATAGCCCATGTCACATGGAACAATCGATTAACTTTTGGGACCGATCCGGATCGTATTACAGATTCTGGGTCTGGAAATACGTTCCCCTTGGAGAGATGCACTTCAAGTAACCGTCTAGTTATAAATGTATCTCACCTACGGCCGACGACTAAGGTAAGGGTGGAAACTGGCCTTGAGTAGGCTCTGATTACACGGGTTTAGTTTAGGTTATGTGGCGTTATGGTTGCCTAATGTCTACAAAGGCTTGCAGTTAATTCGATTCTGTTTACTTTCACCTTTAAAAAGGAAAACAAATGTTTTTCTTCTTAATTTTAATGTGAGTTGTGTGATTTTTTTCAATACTTTCGATAAAATTATTTTTTTCGTGGTTATTTTATGTGTTTTGATCGGTTTCTACTTTGAAAAATCGCTGCGAAAGCACTAGTTTCTGGAAGGGAGTCGGCTGGTCCCAAACTCGGAAACTAGAGATTTGCAATAAATATCAAGGTCAGATTCTATCAAAGTACATAGGAAAATTGGAAAAACATAATTTCATCTTCACAACAAGATGCTATGGTTTGGTATACATTTACTAATTTTTCTTTTACTATTAAGTCAGTCATAGCATTTCATAACACTTTCAGGCTGTTATGAAAATTGGTTCTCTGTCGTTCCCTCATTTTCTCTCCAAAGAGCCAAATATAGCCGAAATAGGATAAAAATTTAACCTTCCCCTCTTGCTCACATCTCACATATGTGGTGTGGACTCCTGTTTTTTTTATATTGTGTACGCATGAATAGCATACTGAGAGAGAGAGAGAGAGAGAGAGAGAGAGTTAAGGTCAGAGAGCAGTGTAGGACGAGATTCTACGGAGGTAGCAAAACAAGTTAAATGTCATTTGATAACCATGTACTTTACCGTCTGCACGAGCCGAAAGTTGAAACGAGAATTTAATCAACTTGAAATGAGTCCCGCGAAACCAGTATATTGATTTACAGGAAATCTTAAGGCTGCTGAGGCCAAACCACCTCTAAAGGTACGCTTGAAACTGCGTGGGTATGTTGGAGCTAGAAAAGGACATTGCTCAACTACAATTTCTTTAAATAAATCTAATTTTAGCATGTAGGTGAGTAATTAACATTAGATAAAACACAAAGATCAATATAATGATACTCCGTGACGGAACTGAGATTCTACAGAACACTTGTTAAATGTAGGGAAATATATGACCTCTTATACACTGTGATCCATTCCTATATTGTTCCATCAAGAGCGTGTTGTCAGGGCATTTTTACTGCACTCCATAGACGATGGAAATGAGTTCATTATGTCCATGAGCAATCAGACTCATAACTTGAGAAAAATATATATTGTCACCAAGAACTGTGTTTAGTTTTCTTTGTTCGTCTGTCTGTCTGTTAGAAGCATTATAAAAGATATTCCATAGAAATCCATCATAACAGGAAAAAAGACTGAGGACCATCGAATATGTGATTAAATTCTGAATGAAAAAGGTCAATGGTCAAGAACAGTATCACAAATTTACGATATACTGTAAGGATCTGCACTTCACTTACCAACTAGAAAGCACTCAGAGAATGCATACCTCCGCCAATGCCATTGCCATTAAAAAGGATCAGGCTCCGGATCCGTGGATATAGTATCCGGATCTGGATCCACCCCAAAGTTTAATCAGATCTTTCTTTGTCCGTGGCCCAGCTTTCCACAAAATTTCATTGAAATTCATTGAGAACTTTTGGAGATGTTGTGCGAGATACTCTGTATCCGGATCCGGATCCTCCCCCAAATTTAATAATTTTGTCCTTGACCCATGGCCCACCCTTCCACAAAATTTCATCAAAATTCGTTCATAACTTTTGAGTAATCCTGCTAACAGACAGACAGACAAACAAACAAACCAACGCGGGTTAAAACATAACCTCCCTGGTGGAGGTAACAAGAGAGAACACTCTGGGGGTTCAACAGCCGGTCCCACCATCTGGTCTAAAGGCCGAATACCTGACTTTGCCCTGTGACCCCGATCTTCGAGTGACTACTCACAAAACTGAATGACCTCATTCCTGCCTAACCCGTACCCTGTCCACCAAGTTTGATTCAGATCTGATAAAAACTGTCTGAGTTGACTTTATCTAGTGACTTTAACCTTTGGCCTCTCTCTGTGACCTTTGTGTTTCACTAATGGTTTTCAGAATCGAATCTCTTTGTCCTTGCTCTTGCCGGAACAATTCCACAATGTCTGTATCCTGTTAAATTGTTTAAGTTGACCCTGTCATGTGATTTTGACCTTTGATCTAGTGTTTTAAAGAATAATAAATCAACCCTTGGGTGATCCTCAGTCCTTCCACAAAATTTGATCCAGATTAGATCAAAACTGTTTTAGGTATTTTGTTCACACATAGACACATGTGTCAAAATTTGAAATTCTGCTGTGGCCTTAACCTTTTACTGATTCTTCTCAAAACTGAATCGCCACGTTCTTCCCTGACCCTTAAGACTTCCACATAGTTTGGTTTAAATCAGATCAAAGATGAGCTAACATTGTCCTGTGACCTTGGTATTTGGCCTTTCCCTGTGGCCTTGACCTTCGACTGCTTGTTCTAAAAACCGAACTCCATTTTTAGTGCCTTATCCTTAACACTTCCTCAAGTTTTTTCTTAAGTCTGGTAAAAACTGTATAAGTTGACCTTGCCATATGACACTAAGCTATGATCGTTTGTTCTGAAAACCAATAGGTCAACTTTCTGTGTGATCTGCAAACCATCCACCAAGATTGATCTAAATCATATTAAAAATTCTTTAGTTATTGTCTTCACATAGACACACGGGTTGTGCTTTCACCTTGTCCAGTGACCCTGACCTATGAGTAATTGCTCTAAAAACTGAATCGATTCTTCCTTGCCTTACCTTCAACACTTTCCTCATACTTGGTGTAAATTGAATAAAAACCGTTTGAGTAGACTTTGCTGATCAAAATCTGACTTACTCCTGTGACCTTCAACTCTGACTTTTTGTTCTAAATACATTTGATTTAGTCACTGGCTAATCCTCAACCCTTCCACAAGTTAGGATAAAACAGGAAAAAAATTGAGTTATTTTGTTCGCGCACACACACACACACACACACACACACACACACACACACACACACCGAAACATTGCACTGGGTCGGTCTCGCTTCGCGATCACAAACGTAAAGCTAAGGACCGTAAAACGAACAACGACATAAACTGAGGGCGAAAAGGGTTAAAGTTCAAAGCCATGATCGTATTGAAATAAATCAGGTCATGACTATCTTGTATTTTAGAGTGTTCCGGGTCTTCAGGTCAGTCATATCGTTTTAGATCTTTATCAACTGATTCAGGTCATGCAATGAAAACGACTGCAAAAACCCATTGTCACTGGTGGAATGAGTGAGAAGTGTTGATTCCTGTGTTATAACACTGATAGGGTGGGTGGTGTTTAATGGGCTTCGATGGCGGTAGTTAAGGCCAGGATGGGATATTACCCCGCGAATATGAAGTGTTGTAGGTTGGGTGATAGTCGACGTAAGCCTTTCATGAAATTAACCAAATCACAGCAAAGACGAGTACGATGGGGGGATTGACTGGGACAGTGGTGGGTAGTGTGGTAGGGCGGTGCGAATGTATTGTGCAAAGCTCATCGCCGATTATGGGAACAGATTTCTCTTAGAATTTCGATGAGCAAGAAAGCAGAAAAAGAGTGGGGTGTGTGAAGAGGAGTGGGAAGGACTGCCTGGAATGGTTGTGCTTGGTGGGTCGCGAGAGGGGGAAATACATAACTGAAGATCGTGTTGTAGGTTAGGCGGTATAGTTATGGGGATAGCCTAAGTGAAATAAAGAATGAATCAATAAAAAAGCACGTATCAAAAAATGTATATCTGTTTATAGCACAGCAGGCAACCGTTGCTCTCTCTCTCTCTCTCTCTCTCTCTCTCTCTCTCTCTCTCTCTCTCTCTCTCTCTCTCTCTCTCTCTCTCTCTCTCTCTCTCTCTCTCTCTCTCTCTCTCTCTCTCTCTCTCTCTCCACATAAAAAAAGTTATATAAATTCCGCATTGATCCCATCCGCGAAATTAGCATCGTCCACTCCCGCCGGGCACGTCTGTACACAGTCGACTGGGTCATATAATTAATTTCCTGGATCGCTTCACAGTTTGCCCACCACAGGACGGAAAAGGCTATTCTAAAAAAACATTGCAGCCGAGCATCGACCCACTCAGCTACCTGTTTGTGTAAGTTAGTGAGCCTCCAGCAGCCCACCCGTACAAGCGACTTGACCAGCCATCCTCTGCTACACATCATCCACTTTCTTTTGCCATCTACATGCGTAATGTACATTGTGCAACTATATCTACCCGTCACCTACCCTGTACACTCAAAAGTCAAAGAACAACAAGTAAATAATAATACGAACCTCTACCAGCAGTACCCCGAAGCTTTGCATGTACTGAATGACACAGTCAACCTTCATCAAGGTTACTGACGCAACCACTTCCTCCCCAGACTTGTCAAACCATATGTATTATGATATTTAACATAATTTGAAGAACCTGTCCAATTCTTTATTACTTACTGACAAATATTAGTAATTTGTTCTGGATAACGCCAGAAAGGTTGGTAAAGGCCTTTCGTGGGTAGGGATGAGGAGGGAGAGGAGGAGGTCGGCTAGGCCACCTCGTCCCCCACCTCTCCTGAGACCCTCTTAAGCATTAGCCCAAGCCGGAAATGGTTGAGACGGCCTTCCGGACGTGGAGACAAGCCTGCTCGGAAAGCGCTATCATGCGGTGGTGAGCTGGCTTGAGTAATGTTTCGACCTAGTAACAGTCAGACTACTACTAGTAGTAGTAGTCAGACAAAAGCACTCCCCCCGCCTGAGTCATAAGCCTGCCAGGATGAGTTATAATGACTGTTTTCCTCCAAAACAAAACCACAAAACCATGTGGAAACGTCTGGGAGAGGCCAGCAGGGTATGTCCTGCAATGAAATGTTAGAGGCAGCAGATATATATATATATATATATATATATATATATATATATATATATATCCTTTGTTCCCGTGTGACATTATGTGAGCATCCTCTCGGAATGTGAACCCTTACTACCCCCATCCGTTGTGGGCGCACTAAATGTCTTCCTGAGGTACAGGAACCATTTTACTTGGCAGTATTCATGCTCTTAAAGGCAATACTTAAGCATTTACACCCTTTCTAAATAATATCCTATAGCAGTGGCCATTGTATCTTTTTTTTTTTTTTAATGCGAGGAAGAAACGTTCAGCAGTACTGGATATTTGTGAAGGATTACTAATGATTAAGTACATGACAAAGGAAGGAATCATTTTTATTTTAATTAGTTAGAAAGTGCATACATGCAAATGCGTTAAGAATATAGCCAGTAATGTTCCTTTTCTTGCACTAGAATTTCCATGTCATTCACCATCTTTGAGTTTTGTAAGCAAGGACAGTACTTTTTTTTTTTTTTTTTTTTTTTTTGTGGGGGAGGGGCTACCCTCTCAGTTTTGCTCTCATCACCGCACTGAGACAACCTGGCCTAGAAAGTAAGTACACACCATGATAATCCCCAGCTGACTGCCTCTCTCTCTCTCTCTCTCTCTCTCTCTCATGTTCTGCATAGGCACCTCACTTCTCTTTTCTTTACTACATCAGCTTGTATCAGACTGCTTTTCACTACAGAATTCACATACTTTCTTTTATTTTACTTTACCTTTCTTGATTATATTTCCCATCAATATCATACAGTCTGAAGCATATTTACCCAAGTCTTTCCTCTCAGATCCTTTTATCAGTCTTCCCTGCTCACCTTCCTTCCTCATTTCCTTGTTTATGCCTCACTGCCGCTTCATCATGCACCTTTCTTACTCTCTTCCTCCTTTACCTCGGTTCTTCCAGCTTCCCATACCTGTCTGTGATTTAAGATATGTTATTTTTAAGTTTAATGCTCCCAAGAGAAAGAATTTTGTTGATTCCAATGTAAAAAACAGGCATCTGAACAATACAAAAGATTACACATACCCCTCCATCACACCAGCACGAGTTCACAACAAATAATTCATACCCCTCCATCACACCAGCACGAGCTTATAAATTACACATACCCGTCCATCACACCATCAAGAGTCAGGAAGCAGCTGTACGTCACCACAGGAAGAGAGGAGCGCAAGGGTCACTCCACGTTAACTTGAAGGCAAGGGAGGAATTCGATAATGGAGACCTGTGGTACTAACTTCATCTCAGTGACCATTTCAGTGATTCATACTACACACAGGCCTTGGAATTTTCCTTGGCATACTGCACTTTTGGTATGTAACTGCCTACTGTTGTAGATGTTGATCATTTATGCGATCATACCGCGTGCAAGAGCACTCACACACACACACACACACACACACACACACATAACTTGAAACATAGTAAAAAAAAAAAAAGAACATATCTTTGTATACTGATATATAGAGCTGAACTTCATTGCCAGAAATGTATAGTGTATAGATATACATGTTTGCATCTCAGTTTTGCTGTTTCGTAACGCACAATGTATATTGCTGTCCTTTCTGAATTTTGTGTCAATTAAATGTATAAATAAAGCAAATATTGCAGCATGATACCTGTAACTAATGAAGCTTCATTTATTTTGCAATAAGTACACATAAATGAGTCAAATATAAATTTTGTGCTCATTAACTTGACATGTTCACAAGAAAAATCAATTTTGTACCAAAGAGTGTCTGCGTCTTGCTAGAAACTTTATAAGCCCGCATTTGAGTGCGTGTACATGGGTGATGAACTGCTTGGCTATGTATGTATCACTGAGTACGTATGTGCGTGTGCACTAAGTGTCTTGTTCTGTTGCATGCCGGAAGACTGTGCCGGAACCCGACCCTCAGGTAAGGCTCACCTTCACGCAGTATTTGTTATTTCTCCCGCTATGTTTTCACTTTGTGGCTTGATGCTTCTTGTCTTTTGTCTCATGAAATTAATAAGAGCACGATGGCATCATTTTACTCTTACTGAATATGAAAGTAACTCTGAAAGTTACCCAATATATTTATAACTTATGCAAAGTTAAATCATATTCAAGGAAAGGCTGCTTACTAGACGAGGTGGTTACATGATTCTAATATGTATCAGCTCGATACCAAAATAAACTGTTATGTGAAAGCATTTCCAGTTTTTTTTTAGACCGACGCTTATTCATTTTGGAACTGAATATTGTTACTTTATTGCGGGGTCTGCAGATACCTCAAGTCTCGAAATAAATTTTCTGGATATTTGAAAACATTCTGTAAAGAAGCCTATCAGCTTTCACTTGAATATAGTTTAGGGTTTACAAACTATATTCTATTACCAGTTTATACCACTGATGATACGCATCTTGTCAAAACGTTAAAAAACAAAACTGACTGGGTTGGTACAGTTTGTGGTGCTTTTCTTATTCACTTTGGTTCTCCAAGAACCCACTTGTCTCAAAAGCTGCTGCCATTCGCATTCATTGCATATTTCGGAAATCTCAGTTAAAGTAACTCAATTCTTCTTCACTATGTACCAGTTTGTTATATTATTCATTCATTTGGCTGTGATCACCTTCACGATTTCTAATTTGCTTCAGTGTTCATAACATTTATATGCGTAATAATTATTCACTAAGCTTCAGTTTACTGCACTCTTATACGTTAAAAGCTTCTGCTTGCGTTTATCCTTAAGCTGTTATGATTAGAGGGAAAGCGATTCGTCTGTGTAATGTAAGTACTGTGCACAGTATTTTCAAAATTATATACGTGTAACATGTTGGGTCTTGACATCTTGGTATAAAGTGCTCACAGTCAGTCGGCAAAAAACACCATGACATTCTGGTTGGATGTTTTGATGCTCTATTATTTCCGGGTTCCAGTGTTTGTCGCATAAACTACAGTAATTGTGGACACCATGACATCAGATATACCTTTTACTGGATTTATCGTCCTGTTCTCTTTATTAACGTAATGGTTTAAAGCAGGTCGGACCACCAGTACTTAGGACCTGAGGCTAATTTTTCTTAGAGGCCCTTTATAGCAAAACACACACATGCGTACATACATACATTCATACATATATACATACATACGCACATGCATACATACATACATTCATACATATACACATACATACATACATACATACGTATGTACGTACTGTACGTATATAGATAGATAGATAGATTGGTTGATTGATAGATAGATTGATAGATAGATAGATAATTGGATGTCTTATCTAACGTTTCAGTAACAGACAAGCAAAACTATCATTTTGAGTTTTACGAATGGATAGTGGTTACACTTTTCAAAGTTTCGTTTGATAGTTTCGTCTTTGGTTTGTGGTTTACTTCTTTTTCTAGAATGATAGTTAAGCCTCCTATCGTGCCTAATGATAAAGCTGTACAATTGCACTTCACAACAACTGGGGTAGTGTAGCAGAAAGTATTAGGTATCGCTGGAACGGACGAGAGCAGTTGTGCAATAGATATTTAGAGTCTGGTATTACAGAGATAGATGGCAGTTGTTTATTATGTGACATATGGAAGTTACCGGAGGAGATTATGTTATTTTCTGTTTTCTTTTTTCCTTTTTGAGAATCCTAATTAATTAATTGTGCGGAGACGCCAGCTACATAACATGAAAGTGATCAATTAAAAAGAATAGTAAAGCCTCTGCACCTTCACAATGTAAGGATTTTTAAAAAATCAATGATGCACAGTAGAAGTGATCACGACTGGTATCATGTAAGCCAGTATATATAAACTCTACTTATTATAGTCTGTCTCAGGAAAAACGAGGGTAGAATATCGTCTATTTTACTCCAAAGTCACTGTCAAAGGCCGAAGGAATCTGATTTAACGACCTGTGGGAATACAGGCTGGCCAGGGACAAGGCCTGAGGGCAACACACACACACACACACACACAGGGAGACGGACGGGTGACATCGGCGCTCCGTACCGAACCAACATGGCCAGTGGCATTACCTAAATTAGTATCTTTGTATGAGTCAAGCTTTGTACCAGGTTAGACTAAATGATTTTTCATTATTAAAAGGAAAAAAATAATAAGTTTAAACAAGACTTGTTCAAACAGGAAAAAGAACCAAGACCAAATAATACGCTGAGTCATCTGATATTTGTTTAGACTACAACAACATGGGGATTGTAAGTACATGCTCTGCACTTTTAGTATTGCAAAATGGATACATGCTTTAGTAAAGCAAATTTGGAAAAGGAAGGGATAAAGGTAAAAAGCAAAATGATTATTTCTACCAAGAACTGGTTGAAGTGGACACTCACAATAGACTGGTTGAAAGTGTAAACAAATTAGAAATGGCTTTCAAAAATGAAATTGATGAAATAAAGAAGCAGATGCACTTGCAAAAGGAAGAAATAGAAAAACTAGGAAGGGAGGCCAATAAGAAAGACACAACCATCAGTGAACTAACAGTGGAACTGAGTACACTTAGGAAGAAAATGAGTGAAATGGCAAGTACAGTAGTCAATCACGAGAGTGTTATGGAAGAGTTCAAAAATGACACAGAGACAATTAGGCAAGTAAGCAGTCTTATTGACCAGAGCAGTGATATTGAGGAGAAGATAACACAGGTGAATGAAGCTGTGCAAAGCTACAAAAATTATGTGAAAACCACGTATGCTGAAATGGTGAAAGTAAAGAAAGACTTAGAAACAAGAGTGGAGGAAAAAAGCATTAAAACGAAGTGAAAAGAATAATCCAAAACAATCCGAAGTTGGTCAGAGATTCAGTAGATATAAACAAATCTTTAGTAATCATTGGTATAGAAGAGGAAGAAGTAAAAAACAAGATCACAAGAGACAAAAAGGAGATGGCAAATGTAATGAGCTTACTGAAAGAAGTATCAGAGGAAATCTGTAGTAAAGACATAGAGGAACACAAAAGGTTAGGGAAATATGAGAAAAGCAAGACAAGACCTCTAAAGGTGACCTTCCAAAGTGTAAACACTGTGGAAAAGATACTAAAAAATGCAAAGAATCTTATGGAAAAAGAGGAGTTCAAAAATGTATGGATAAAAAGATGCCTAACTCAAGAGGAACTGGAATTACTGAGAGAGAAAAGGGAGGAAGCAAAAACAAAAAATGAGGGAAGATCAGAAGAGGAGAAGAAGAAATTTTTTTTACAAAGTAATAGGATTACAGGTACGAAAGTGGTACACAAACAGGATGGAAGAAAAAGGAGGAAGGTAGTAGAACCATGTCATGACAAGTATATAAACAAGATGATAAAGTTGATGTACTCAAATGTGGATGGAATGGTATCTAAATTACTAGAGATGAATGATTATGTCAGAGAAAATGAACCACAAATAATATGCCTAACTGAGACAAAATTAACACCAAGGATATCCAATGACATACTAAACTTAGAGGAATACAATATATGGAGAAGAGACAGAAATTTAAAAAAAGGAGGAGGAATTATAATATTAACTAAGAAAAATCTAAAAGTCAATGAAATAAAACTAGATATACCATCACAAGAAGAACTCATTGCAGTAGAGATCAACACATCTGAAGGTAAAGTAATTGTAGCCAATTTGTACATGCCACCCAGATCAAACACATGGGAAAGAGATGAATATGAGGACCTGGCAGAGAGTACAATTCAGAGTTTAAGATCATTACTATATAAAATGGAAGAGAAATCAGAAAGAATTATCCTAACTGGAGATTTCAATACAAATATAAATTGAAATTCACTAGATATAATTAGCCAAGAAAGCAGTTGGAACCAAAAGCTCCTGGATCTCGTACAAGAGTTCTTCCTAACGCAACATGTGAGGGAAACCACCAGAAAAAGAGGACTTGATGTACCTTCAGTGCTAGATCTAATATTTACTAGGCAAGAAAATGATATTGACAGTTTAATATATCAGCCCCCCCACTCGGCAAAAGCGATCATGCAGTACTAAATTATAACTTCAGGATAGCATATGACATAGTAAACAGCAATGACAGTTACAAAAAGAGCCTAAACTATAAAAAGGGAAATTATCAAGACCTAAAGAAGTATTTCTTAGAAGTTGATTGGGAAAATGAGCTTAGAGGACAAGATTTAAATGCTGTATATAAAAAATTCTGTCAGTTTTATGAAATAGGAGTCCAGAAGTACATCTCACAGCACAAAGAAGCAGATAAGAAAATACAGAAATGGTTCAATACAGAATGTAAAAAATCAAAAGAAAGAAGAGATTTGTTGTGGAATAGATACAGAAGACATAATAGTGAAAGGGCGTATAATAATTACAAACAGGCAAGAAACGATTATACAAGAATAAGGAGGGAAGCCCAAAAACAGTTTGAGGAGGATATTATAAATAAAAGTAGTGATCAACCAAAGCTGTTTTACAGCTATATCAGAAGCAAAACCAAAGTAAAAGATATTATACAATACATTACGGACGAGGGAATCACTTATACACAAGAGAAAGATATTTGTGAAGCATTAAATAAGAATTTCCAATTAGTTTTTACAGAAGAAAAAAATTTTGAGAGGGACTATGTGGAATATGCATGTCCACACATACTACCAGATATACAAATAGCAGAAAAGTAATACAGGAGGAGTTAAGTAGATTAGACAGAGGATAAGCAAGTGGTCCTGATGAAATTTCATGTTGGGTACTACGAGAATATGCAAAGGAGTTAAGTAAACCATTATTTTTAATTTTCAAGAAATCCTTGAGTCAAGGTAAACTACCTGATATTTGGAAAAAAAAGCAAATATTGTCCCCTTATTCAAGAAAGGAAATAGACAAAATCCACTCAACTACCGACCAGTATTACTGACCAGTGTTGTAAGCAAGGTATTAGAAAAACTTATAAGAAAAGCTTGGGTAAATCATCTAGAAGAACACAGTATGATAACAGAAAGACAGTTTGGTTTCAGAAAAGGAAAATCATGTGTTACTAATCTGTTGAGCTACTATGACAGAGTAACAAACACAATACAGGAAAGGGAAGGATGGGTGGACAGTATCTATTTAGATTTCAAGAAAGCTTTTGACACAGTACCACACCAAAGACTTTTATGGAAACTGTACCATCAAGGAGGAATTCGAGGCAAACTGTTTTGTTGGATGCAAGACTTTCTCATAAAAAGAGAAATGAGGACAGTACTAAGAGGAAACTACTCATCATGGAAAGAAGTGACTAGTGAAGTACCACAGGGTTCAGTGCTGGCACCAATCATGTTTTTAGTGTATATAAATGATATAAACAGTAACACTGGAAATGAGAGCTATCTGAATATGTTTGCAGATGATGCAAAAATACAAAGGAGAATTACTAACACAGACTCTTGTAGGGAGCTACAAGAAGAATTAAATAATCTTCATGAATGGAGTAGTACATGGCAAATGGAATTCAATGTGGACAAGTGTCATGTAATCAAGTTTGGTAAAAGTGGAAAAAGACCTGATTGGGATTATAAGTTAGGAAATAAAACCCTATACACATCAGAAAGAGAGAAAGACCTAGGTGTGATTATCAATAACAGACTATCTCCGACTGACCACATCAGCGAGAAGGTACGGAAGATGTATACACTGCTTCACTGCTTGCAAATATGAGAATAGCATTCACATACATAAATGAAGACATGCTAAGAAGGATAATAACATCATTCATTAGACCAACCCTGGAATATGCATCAGTAGTCTGGAGTCCTCATCTCAAAAAGCACATAGACAAGATTGAAAAAGTTCAAAGGGCCGCTACAAGATGGATACCAAGCTTAAGGGACCTAAGCTACGAAGAAAGACTAAATAAACTGAATCTACCAACACTACAGGAGAGAAGGAAAAGAGGTGACATGATAATGCTATATAAGTGCATATCAGGGAAGGAGAAAATAGACATAAATGATTACTTAACATATGGAGAAGCATCAGCAAGAGGACAGTGCAAAAAACTGCATAAGAAGAGAGGTGATAAAGACGTTAGGAAATTCAGTTTCCCAAACAGAGCACTTGATCAATGGAATGCACTACCGAATGAAATAGTGTGTGCCAAAACAATTCACAAATTTAAGGATATGTACGATAAATATGGTTTAAGACACGGGACAGTACGAGCTTGACTCATTCCTGTAAAGATACAATTAGGTAAGAACACACACACAAGCACACACACACACACACACACAATGAATGAATGGGTATAAGTGACCCGCTATGCTCACAGGTCAATATGAACTGTGGTTCCTGTTTTTGGATGCAACTTTTTTTTTTTTTTTTGTTACAAAGCACTAAAAATAAACGAAAAATATTGGACCAGTAATTCGTTGTATATTTAGATTTAATAGCATATTATTCCTTTTATTTTACTTTTTTTTTTTTTTTTGAGCTTGATTCGCCTGTCATCAAGAATCTGTAAGTTGGCATCTCAGGTCACAGCACCTCCTGACTGACTCCTGGAAGATGACAAGATAGAGTTGTCT
This sequence comes from Coenobita brevimanus, assembly GCF_032717465.1. Taxonomy (NCBI): domain Eukaryota; kingdom Metazoa; phylum Arthropoda; class Malacostraca; order Decapoda; family Coenobitidae; genus Coenobita; species Coenobita brevimanus. The sequence continues at coordinate 27,039,216 of NC_137017.1, forward strand.
GCAGTTTTCCCCTTGCTTCAATCAGAGCTGGATATCCATATTCGCATTTCATCAACGGACTTACCCTCTCTCTCTCTCTCTCTATCTCTCTCTCTAAACCCCTGCTTCCCTCCTTTCTTCTCTCCCTCCTCCCTCCCCCATCTAGCATCTCTCTCTCTCTCTCTCTCTCTCTCTCTCTCTCTCTCTCTCTCTCTCTCTCTCTCTCTCTCTCTAAACCTCTGCTTTCGTCCTTTCTTGTCTCCCTCCTCCCTCCCCCATCTACCTCTCTCTCTCTCTCTCTCTGTCTCTCTCTCTCTCTCTCTCTCGTGTGTGTGTGTTCTTACCTACCTAATTGTTCTTACCTAACTGTATCTTTACAGGAATGAGTCAAGCTCGCACTATCCCGTGTCTTAAACCATATTTATCGTACATATCCTTAAATTTGTGAATTGTTTTGGCACACACTATTTCATTCGGTATTGCATTCCATTGATCAATTACTCTGTTTGGGAAACTGAATTTCCTTACGTCTTTATCACCTCTCTTCTTATGCAGTTTTTTGCAGTGTCCTCTTGCTGATGCTTCTCCATATGTTAAGTAATCATTTATGTCTATTTTCTCCTTTCCTGATATGCACTTATATAGCATTATCATGTCACCTCTTTTCCTTCTCTCTTGTAGCGTTGGTAGATTCAGTTTATTTAGTCTTTCTTCGTAGCTTAGGTCCCTTAAGCTTGGTATCCATCTTGTAGCGGCCCTTTGAACTTTTTCAATCTTGTCTATATGCTTTTTGAGATGAGGACTCCAGACTACTGATGCGTATTCCAGGGTTGGTCTAATGAATGATGTTATTATCCTTCTTAGCATGTCTTCATTTATGTATGTGAATGCTATTCTCATATTTGCAAGCAGTGTATAGGCTACATGTTCCGTACCTTCTCGCTGATGAGGTCAGCCGGAGATAGTCTGTTATTGATAATCACACCTAGGTCTTTCTCTCTTTCTGATGTGTATAGGGTTTTATTTCCTAACTTATAATCCCAATCAGGTCTTTTTCCACTTTTACCAAACTTGATTACATGACACTTGTCCACATTGAATTCCATTTGCCATGTACTACTCCATTCATGAAGTTTATTTAATTCTTCTTGTAGCTCCCTACAAGAGTCTGTGCTAGTAATTCTCCTGTGTATTTTTGCATCATCTGCAAAGATATTCATATAGCTCTCATTTCCAGTGTTACTGTTTATATCATTTATATACACTAAAAACATGATTGGTGCCAGCACCGAACCCTGTGGTACTCCACTAGTCACTTCTTTCCATGATGAGTAGTTTCCTCTTTGTACTGTCCTCATTTCTCTTTTCATGAGAAAGTCTTGCATCCAACAAAACAGTTTGCCTCGAATTCCTCCTTGATGGTACAGTTTCCATAAAAGTCTTTGGTGTGGTACTGTGTCAAAAGCTTTCTTGAAATCTAAATAGATACTGTCCACCCATCCTTCCCTTTCCTGTATTGTGTTTGTTACTCTGTCATAGTAGCTCAACAGATTAGTAACACATGATTTTCCTTTTCTGAAACCAAACTGTCTTTCTGTTATCATACTGTGTTCTTCTAGATGATTTACCCAAGCTTTTCTCACAAGTTTTTCTAATACCTTGCTTACAACACTGGTCAGTGATACTGGTCGGTAGTTGAGTGGATTTTGTCTATTTCCTTTCTTGAATAAGGGGACAATATTTGCTTTTTTTCCAAATATCAGGTAGTTTACCTTGACTCAAGGATTTCTTGAAAATTAAAAATAATGGTTTACTTAACTCCTTTGCATATTCTCGTAATACCCAACATGAAATTTCATCAGGACCACTTGCTTATCCTCTGTCTAATCTACTTAGCTCCTCCTGTATTACTTTTTCTGCTATTTGTATGTATGGTAGTATGTGTGGACATGCGTGTTCCACATAGTCCCTCTCAAAATTTTTTTCTTCTGTAAAAACTAATTGGAAATTCTTATTTAGTGCTTCACAAATATCTTTCTCTTGTGTATAAGTGAATCCCTCGTCCGTAATGGATTGTATTATATCTTTTACTTTGGTTTTGCTTCTGATATAGCTGTAAAACAGCTTTGGTTGATCACTACTTTTATTTATTATATCCTCCTCAAACTGTTTTTGGGCTTCCCTCCTTATTCTTGTATAATCGTTTCTTGCCTGTTTGTAATTATTATACGCCCTTTCACTATTGTGTCTTCTGTATCTATTGCACAACAATCTCTTCTTTCTTTTGATTTTTTACATTCTGTATTGAACCATTTCTGTATTTTCTTATCTGCTTCTTTGTGCTGTGGGATGTACTTCTGGACTCCTATTTCATAAAATTGACAGAATTTTTTATATACAGCATTTAAATCTTGTCCTCTAAGCTCATTTTCCCAATCAACTTCTAAGAAATACTTCTTTAGGTCTTGATAATTTCCCTTTTTATAGTTTAGGCTCTTTTTGTAACTGTCATTGCTGTTTACTATGTCATATGATATCCTGAAGTTATAATTTATTACTGCATGATCGCTTTTGCCGAGTGGAGGGTGATATATTAAACTGTCAATGTCATTTTCTTGCCTAGTAAATATTAGATCTAGCACTGAAGGTACATCAAGTCCTCTTTTTCTGGTGGTTTCCCTCACATGTTGCGTTAAGAAAAACTCTTGTACGAGATCCAGGAGCTTTTGGTCCCAACAGCTTTCTTGGCTCTTTATATCTAGAGTATTCCAATTTATATTTGTATTGAAGTCCCCAGTTAGTATAATTCTTTCCGATTTCTCTTCCAATTTATGTAGCAATGATCTTATACTCTGAATTGTACTCTCTGCCAGGTCCTCATATTCGTCTCTTTCCCATGTGTTTGATCTGGGTGGCATGTACAAATTGGCTACAATTACTTTACCTTCAGATGTGTTGATCTCTACTGCAATGAGTTCTTCTTGTGATGGTATATCTAGTTTTATTTCATTGACTTTTAGATTTTTCTTAGTTAATATTATAATTCCTCCTCCTTTTTTTTAAATTTCTGTCTCTTCTCCATATATTGTATTCCTCTAAGTTTAGTATGTCATTGGATATCCTTGGTATTAATTTTGTCCCAGTTAGGCATATTATTTGTGGTTCATTTTCTCTGACATTATCATTCATCTCTAGTAATTTAGATACCATTCCATCCACATTTGAGTACATCAACTTTATCATCTTGTTTATATACTTGTCATGACATGGTTCTACTACCTTCCTGTAGAACTACATATTATATAGATAGATAGATAAATAGATAGATAGAAGCAGGGAGTCAGATGATGAGAGGTGTTGTGTCTGCGAGAATCGAGCAGTGCTAAACATGCTTACGCACTCTGATGCGAGGAATGCTTGAGACAGCGTCTAGTGGCCATATACACACATACACACATGCTTACACACAGGCTGCGTGAACTTTCCATCCACGAGGAACACACGTGACACATCCCTGCTACACCAGAATTTAGGAAAGAGAGCTGAGACGGAGATTAGCGACAGAAGAGGCAAGAGAGGAGTAGACAGGCCTCAGAGGAGACAGGTGACGGGAGAAGGGCTTGGCAATTTGAGAGAGAGAGACAGATAGCGAGACAGGGAGGTAGCTACCCGGGACTTATACTCGTCCGTGTGAGAGACTTGTTAATATTTCCAAGACAAATAAAAATAGTCCCATACTATTCTTTACCTCTCCTGTTACTACATGACATTTGGTAGCAGCGAACGTATACGAACCTCGTCTACGAATCAACATTAAATTCCTACAAAATATCAAGATTGAAAACAAGAATATATCTCTCTCAATCAACAACACAACCAGCTCCTGACGCTTCTCTCCATCCAGCCCCCTCCGTCTCCCAGATCATCATGCTGATGCAGAGGTCAAGAGATCACACGACGCCTTGCAAGTAGTTTAACAAAATATTGATACAATATTGCAATTTCTACGACGAATCAGCTAACTACAACCATCTACAATCAACTACAATTAACAACTCTACGTCGTCTGTATAATCTTCTACATGCACCTACAAGAAGCGGCAGTCTTCATCCTACAACGAGTAAATCACAAGAAAAAAGGACCAAGAATACATCAAGAAAGAAAGAAAACAAACAAACAAACAAACAAACAAACGAAGAGTGAGAGACGACTCACAACTCATAACCACCAGACCTCACCCTCCTCTCTCTGCTACATCCACCCAACCCCCACCGCTTACGCAGGTGTGAAGAGGTCAAGACACGCAGCAAAACACCAAGTCCATATTCACAACTCGTCTTACTCACCCGTCTTCACTCAGGTTACTCATCGCTACTCATTCACTCACCACAGCTACCAGTGTGGGAAGCCGACGTCACCATGTGCTGAGACGACAGCACGCCAATCAACCCGCGAAGGACAACGCTATCACCACGTGACAATTGTCACTATAATAACCCAAGTACATACTGTATTACAGTTAAATAATTTACTTTAATGCATTTATTCAAATATGTATACAACTTATTTAAAATGTAATATTACTGAATAATCACTATTTACTATGAATAATATATGTATACAATATTCATACAATTATGTTACTTTACAATATTGTATATTTCACTTAATTAGCTTGTAAGTTCATTGTAATGTGTATGTAGTTTATATTAATATATTAGAACTTTTGGTACGCCATTTTCGCGCGGCCGAGCAGTATGTAGAACTACATATTATATAGATAGATAGATAAATAGATAGATAGAAGCAGGGAGTCAGATGATGAGAGGTGTTGTGTCTGCGAGAATCGAGCAGTGCTAAACATGCTTACACGCTCTGACGCGAGGAATGCTTGAGACAGCGTCTAGTGGCCATATACACACATACACACATGCTTACACACAGGCTGCGTGAACTTTCCATCCACGAGGAACACACGTGACACACCCCTGCTACACCAGAATTTAGGAAAGAGAGCTCAGACGGAGATTAGCCACAGAACAGGGAGGAGGAGAAGGAGACAGGCCTCAGAGGAGACAGGTGACGGGAGAAGGGCTTGGCAATTTGAGAGAGAGAGACATAGAACGAGACAGGCAGGAGGTCAAGAAGAGGGATGACCCAAATGTCACTACATGACATTCCTCCTTTTTCTTCCATCCTGTTTGTGTACCACTTTCGTACCTGCAATCCTATTACTTTGTAAAAAAATTTCTTCTTCTCCTCTTCTGATCTTGTGTGTGTGTGTGTGTGCAATCATTATCAAGACTAATGGTATGCTTTGTATTGGAAAGTAAAGATGAGGAGAAATATTGTGGAATCTATGACGAAAATTGTGGCAGAAGGGTGTAGACATGTATGAAGGTGAATGTTAATTGGCCCACAGGGAATTAATGACAGTTCCACATGCTGACGTCTCGAGGGGACTTCTTGTAGTTGTTCTCTATAAATATATTCCAATGTTTTATTTATTTTATAATACTTATATCATAGTTAAGTTACGGTATACTTTGCATTGACATTATTATTCACTACTACAGAACCTTGAGAGAGAGAGAGAGAGAGAGAGAGAGAGAAGGGGGGGGGCTGGTCATTCCCAGGGGACAAGTTGTCACTCCTAACCTCTCTCTCTCTAACATGCAGACCCAAGCTTAAAAGGAGTTGCCCAGCATAGGCCAACCGGCCTACTGCAGGTGTTCTCTTTAAATATGTTCGTGTTTTTATTTTTTTTATATAATACTTATTTCACAGTAAACGCATACTTTGCACTGACACTATTCACTCCAACAGAACCTTGAGAGAGAGAGAGAAAGAGAGAGAGAGCGCATCTGCGTTTATGAAGAATGAAGATGAGCTTTTCAGGTGTGTGTGTAATTTATTCACCGGGTCGGTCAGGATCACTTGATGGTCGTGATCGTCAGCTTTTACCCTCCCGGAAGGGAGCTGAGAGCTCATATAGTCCGATCTAAGGGCAAGGCTGTGACCTTCACACACGCACACACCCGTCCCCTTGCTCAAGGGGGACAGTAACCACCCACTTCGTCAGTGAAACTTTTCGCAACCTGAGCGAGGCCCGAACTCCCGTCCACCAGTTGGCAAGCGAGAGCGTTACCACTGCACCAGCGAGTGTGTGTGTGTGGTGTGTGTGTTTTCATAGTGATAGCTGAGTAGCCTAGCGAATGTGGGGAGGGTTAGGGTAAGGAAGGACTCCTATGAGAGAGAGAGAGAGAGAGAGAGAGAGAGAGAGAGGAGGTTTGGCAGAGCTGTAGAGAGGGAAATCCCCACACGGGCCCCACCCAAACGGACTTCATATTTGAGTCTGACCATATCTCTCTGGCATTCCGATTTGCTCATTTCTCTGTTATCTAAGCTGTATTTAGTATCTCCAATGGTCTTGCCTACGTTAAGTACTTTACATTTTTCAATGTTAAATTCCATTTGCCAAGTTTTAGACTATTTGGACAATGTATCGAGGTCTTTTTGTAAGTTATGACAATCGTCAGTCGAGTTAATGATACGCCCTATTTTTGTATCGTCGGCAAATTTGCTGATGCTGCTACTGACTCCTTCCTTACCCTAACCCTCCCCACATTCCGACCCGGACCACTCCCATCCTCCATCCCTCCTCATATGGACCGATATCTGGGCACTGACAGATAAATAGAGGCTACACATTGTTTTATTATTTAAGCGTCGTGTGTGTGTGTGTATGTGTGTGTGTGTGTGTGTAGAGGAAAGAAAACGGAAGAGGGAAGGAGGACCGAGGAAGGTCCAGAATCCCGAGGGGACCTCTTAATCCTTCACACGGTCACTCTTGTTCCGATTTTGTCAAAGGCTTTGTAAAATTCTCTCCCTCACGTTTCCTGAGAAAGGAATTGTTTCAACATAATTTATTTAGCAGTCTTATCTTAAACTGATTCCAGACACAGACTTGAGTCTGTTCATGAATATATTCCTTCCTGAAGGGTAGCTTCCTCTTCCATGCTACACACATTCACGCGTTCCCCATCTCAGTTTGATACCACATGCAACAAGATATCCTGCAACCTATTCCTCACATCTTCACATAGATCAGCTTAAGGGGAATATACTAATAAAACTGGTATTCTTCACTCACTTCACCTCCAACGTCTTAGCTACCCAATGCTCATCAGTCATTTTGCTCACCCCATCCACCCTATAGGTTCTTCATCTCTCCTGAAGAACCGACACCAGTGACACGTGTCCATTCGTATCTGACTATCTCATGGTTGTTTGTAAAACTGAAACTGTAATTTTGCGCTACATTTTCGTGGAACGGAGTCGGGGAACATAGGTAGAGAATGGGATGAATGAAAGGCGAACCTGGTATCAACATGAAAAGTCATAACAAGTGACTGTTGCTCGGAACAGATGCAGCAGCTATGTTATAGATAAATCCCTTGTGTTTTAGTACCAGCTTGCAGACAACGACCAACAGAAGTATAGTAACATGAATGAATATATATATATATATATATATATATATATATATATATATATATATATATATATATATATATATATATATTTATATATAGATAGATAGCTAGATAGATAGATAGATATAGATATATAGATAGATATTCTCTTCTGTGAAACGAATGAAATAGTATCTGACTGATTGACACCTATACATATAATTATGAAGTACAGCTGGAATATACAGCCTGTTCATAAGCTTTTGATTCCAGTGGTATAGCACTGTAAATAGAAAATTCACTTTGTATCAGTATTAGTCTCGAGCAAAACTGACCCGAAAAAAATCAAACATTCCCCTAGACGACGGGATACAGCCGACTAATTTACAATCCAGATTCCTGTATCATTTCTTTATGTGAAGAAAGTGGAGAAAAGACACCCTAATTAAATGTGTTACGGCAGGTGTGGAACCTACCCCGGGACTTCTTGCTAGGAAGCCGAGTATGATTCCAATTACACCACCGCCACCCTTTGATCCCTCACCTCTTAAGCAAAGACATTTCTCTATAAATGAAACATAATATTATGACACTAATAGATTTTCTTTTGTGTGTTGTGAGTGTGTGTGCTCCAGGAAACTTCCTTTCTTTTAACAGTGTTATTCGTAGCTGGGTCTCATGATTAGTTGTTGTTCTTCACTGTTGTTCTTTGAGTAGCCAACCAGTCTAGAGTTAACAGCCCTCCAGTCATTCGCCAGGCCACAATTTAGCAGCAGCTGAATTCACTGCGTCAGTGAATGGACTTGATATATTCTCAGCAGCTACTGAATTCACACCATCATTTAATGGACTTAATATAATCTGTCCATTACAACCTGCACACATTTTTGTCATTAACACAGCTTGTGAGATGGGGGTGCTCATCATCCACTCACTCAGTGTAATGCAGCTCTCGGATGCCTGCTTTTTCCTCTTTTCTTTCCTTCTTTCCATTCTTTTCTGACTTTATTTCCTTCATTCTTTCCTCTTCCTTCTGTCTACGGGTGACTCTACAGTACACTGAGTGACCAGCCAAATGGTTCCCTGAACACCAGGACACCGTTTACTACACTAGGTCGTAACCATACACCCAAATTATGGCGCCTGATAGTTTAGTGGATTATTAAGGCGTTCCAATCGGATTGAGCCTGAGCAGGTTTATATTCAAGGGAAGGTTGGGGTTTATTGCTCACGTAATGCCATGGAGGGATTAGTGAGGCTGGTCACTCTCATTTTAAATGTCAGGACTAGCTTGTTAAGTCCCAGGCAGCACAGGACTAGATGATGATAATGATGATAAAGAAAGTAGCCATTAAATAAAAATACTCTATTAACAGCATAGATTTAATAATCAGAAATCCACTTTAACATTCCGCAAAACAATCTATATCAGTAGTTGCAAAAAGGGGAAGGGACTATGTTTGACATCCTTTAGTTGTCAGACCTACGTGAGTTCCTACACCATGCAAGCAAAAGAAAGATAAGACTTAGTTACCATCATCACACCGACAACAGGCCAGGTACTTACTTCTGACATCGTCTTCGATGTAGGCACTGAAAGATTTGACATTTAAATTCTAACATGCAACAGAAAACGCCTCTTATACAGTAACGTGTTTTATACTTGCACCATCAGACGTGGGCGTGCAAGGTGATGATCTGTGTGTGGCAGTACTTCATCCTGGCCAACTACTCGTGGCTGCTGATGGAGGGCCTCTACCTGCACAGCCTCATCTTCATGGCGCTCTTCACTGACTCCTCCGCCATCACACTCTATATCCTCCTTGGATGGGGTCAGTCACACGGCTTGGTTTTATATTCTACAGGACCAAAACATTGTTGAACACTGCAAATCGGCACTGAACACATATTAAGTGCACTGCAAACGTAAGCAGTTGGATCTGATTTCTAAAGGACGTTATTGGCCCCTTGCCCAACCTGATGCCATATGTCTCCGTTCTAATTGTCTCTGATCTATTCCGCCAGCTAATTTGGTGGTGTATTGCTTCAGAACTGAGTGTATAATGATAGGAAATTATCAAATTCAGTGACGCAGTTTCATGGTTAATATTGAAAAGTTTGCCAAGACACTTGTTTAAACCAGGAAACCGTTTAGCAGTCGTCATCATTCATGAAGTAAAAACACCTCATAACAACTCAGATTAGCCAGAGTTTTTATAACCTCCGCCAACGAAGTTGGACGAGGTTATGTATTCATCTGTGATTGTTTGTCTGTCTGTTTGTCCAGACGACGTCTCCAAAGGTTCTCAATGAATTTCTATGAAATTTTGTGGAAGGGTGGGTCATGGGCCAAGAAAGAATTTATTAAATTTTGGGGTGGATCCGACGCCGGATCGGTATCCTTTTAATGGCAATGACATAAGCCGAGGTATGAAGTCATTGGGCCGACAGTGATTTATCTAATGAACGACTCTGGTTGCATTCGTACCTGACGGATTTTATAAGTTCTTTTGATTATTAAAAAACATAATTATGCGTCGAAAAACTATTAGTCTTGTTCAGCAATTTTTTTTGTGCATTTTACTTACGTATGTACTGCAGTTATAGTATCATTTCCTTATTTTAACGTTAAACAATATTAGAAGAAACCACTTATCTCAACTGGCCTCCATGTAAATCGGATGTGTGTGTGTGTGTGTGTGTGTGTGTGTGTGTGTGTGTGTGTGTGTGTGTGTGTGTGTGTGTACATATAGTGTGCATACAGGGATGCCGCTGGGCTGTGTTGTGGTGTGGGCAGCACTGAGAGCCACGCTGGATGACGCACACTGCTGGTCGATCAACAACTTACATTGTGTGTGTGTGTGTGTGTGTGTGTGTGTGTGTACATATAGTGTGCATACAGGGATGCCGCTGGGCTGTGTGGTGGTGTGGGCAGCACTGAGAGCCACGCTGGATGACGCACACTGCTGGACGATCAACAACGTACAGTGGATCTTCTGGCTGTGTATCCGCGCACCCGTCGCCCTCTCCAACCTCATCAACTTCTTCTTCTTCCTCAACGTCGTGCGAGTCCTCATCCTCAAACTCAGGTCATCCATCTCCGCTGAATCTATGATATACAGGTGAGTGTTCGGATGTTCCCGCATACCTTGCAACAATGCACATAATTCTTCAATGGTTTCACATAAGCATTTCAGTTTATCTTTAGCAGTAATATAAACTGTTCATATATGGTAACGTCTCTGTTTAAATACCGACAAATATATCAGTTTGCTTAACCCGCTGTTGCCTATGGCCTTTTGAAAAGGACTGAATTAAGCTTTTCTATATTCATTAAGGTGGAACCCAGTGTTCCAACTCATGAGCCTTGGGACAATGAACCCATATGAGGACAGTACGGTAAGTACCCTTTCAGAAAAATCTCCTATCCCCACAGAAACCGTGAATACTAATCGGTTTTAAAATTATTAGTGACAGCACTTATTTCTGATAATATAAATTAAAATCGTCTATATCAGTTGCTAATCACCGAGCCGTAATTTTTACCATAATCTCTGCGTATTCCTTCAAGGTGTTTGTATGACCAGTTTAAATAATAAAGATAAACATGATCAGAATAATTGCATAAACATTATATACTTTATAATATGTGGATAAAACTGTACAGCAAATTCGCAACCGAAGCTTAAAAGTAGACGAGGCGAATAGAAAGGGTTATTGAACTGGCAGATTTTTTTTTTATCATAAACACAAGGCGTAAAGTCTGAGTGTATGGTAATGAAAGGTAACATTTTACATTGCTCAAAACATAGCATAAATTTTACTACAACATGTTTACCTTCATGCTGTTTTAGGGTTTGAATGCATTGCTTCCTAAACACAATTAACTTGACAATTCCTTCCCTTCCCTGCTGTATGCCAGGTGGCTGCATGCTCAGTATAACCTTACCGAATCACGAGTTCATATACCCTCCTCTCACAGCTGCCTTGGTCCTCTTGCATGAAATTTCTGGTACGTCTTGTTCTTTACTTTTTTTCCACTTGTCATTTTAGTTTTATTTACATCTGATGACGTTCTCAGGCTGAAAAGAGTAGAAGACCACTTATAAAAGTAAGCAGGTGAAGGACCAAATCCGTAATAGATGGGAGGCAATAGCTATTTATAACAATACGTCAGACTGGAGAAATTTAGCGGAGGTGGTAACACAGGCTGACGAAAATAAGCTAATTACGTTTCGAAAGCTGATTGACTCTATCAGGTATAAATGAAGCACATCGAAAGAGAAAAATACAAACTGTGCTGATTGTTAGGCTTTTGAGGTGAAGACAGGATTCCGGGGACTTGAATGATGCGTGAGTGACTGCCCCATGCACTTCACCGGGCATGCTGTTTATATCTCCTGCTTATGTATTTTTTCTTTAATTGCTTTAGAACCTTGCCTCACCTTATCTTTAGGTGGGAAAAAAGGTCGTGATTAGGGTGATATTGCAGAAATACTGGTGATATTTTGAAGTGTTGCGATCGTTAAAGTAGCGTCCCTGAGTCCTGCCGTATGACAGTTATGAACTAATTTACACATATAACTATTAAGGGAGTAATGGTTGATGTACTGTACAAGAATATTCTGGTGTTGGTATGTGATGCAGTGATAAAGGTCGTGTTCCAGTAATATTTGTTATGTTGCAGTAACATTGACGGTAATACATTAATAATGGTGCTGTTCCAGCAATTAGTATTGTGTTGCACAGTGTCGCAGGAAGCTGAACAAGTGAATCGTGGTGTTGGTGCAGCTGTTTGGCGTCCACCACTTCAAGCTGTGGGTCTTTTCAATAACAGTATTGTAGTAGTAATGTTAGTCTTGGAGTAGTAATAGTGGTGGCTCATTGATAGTCACTGATGCAGTAGCAAGGACTGTCTTGTGTTGTACTATGCGGTGCTGCAGGAAGCAGGGCAAGTAACACTTGTATTGGTGCAGCAGTTTTGTGTCCACTACTTCCTGCTGTGGTGTTGTAAGACTGGTGGTATTCAAATAATATTAGTGGTTTAGTTATAATGGTAGTGTTGCAGTAATAATCGCTGTGTTGCATGGTGTTGCAGAAAGTTGAGTAAGTCCTCGCTGCTGCTGGTGCCGCTGTTTGGCGTCCACTACCTCCTGCTGTGGTGTTGTAAGAATTGTGTTATTAATGTTGATGGTGTAGTAACGATGGCAGTGTCGCAATAATCATTGCTGTGTTGCATGATGTTGCAGGAAGCTGGGCAAGTCCACGCTGGTGTTGGTGCCGCTGTTCGGCGTTCACTACTTCCTACTGTGGGGTCTCTCAACCTCCACCAACGCACATGTCGAACTGGTCTGGCTCTTCCTCGACCAAGTCTTTGCATCGTTCCAGGTTGGTAACCCCCCCCCCCGCTCTCTCTCCCTAGGTGTATATGTATGTATATTATAAATATTTTTATACATACATATAATAGCTTAGGAACAGTCTTGGCCATATACGTCTAGAAAATAAGTCTCGAATAGGGTTGCAGCGGAAATATGCTTAATTTGATGCAGTAGATAGATAGAGAGATAGGTACATAGGTAGATAGATAGATAATATAAATATAGATAGATGGATGAAAAATGCGGCCAAAGTTACATCCCTAACCCTGCCTCGTGACATCAGGACGTACCACCAACTGAACAGCAAAGTACTTCCAAGGCAAATGGAATGATGGTAACTACCTTAGCTGGGGTTCCCGTTTTCATTAGCTCTCAGACCCCAAGTGCTTGCTTTCATCCATGGCCACATTTTAGCACAATTGGTCTACTCGAGTGAGAATGTTGCTGATTAATTATGCCTTTACCAATTTTTCATCTTCATTTAGGGTTTTTAGGCTCTACCTCACTCCATCATCGGGCAGGAAGAAAAAGGCGGGATGATTATGATAATGTTTTCATAAATCAGGGGAGTTCTCCAGCATACTCTTCTAAACTTTTCCCCTTACCTACATAAGACTCCCTAAATAATATACAGTGCACATTATGAGCCTCCTTTATACGTCAGTTTGCATCGTTCCTATGTGCTGGAAAATATTAGCTCGTCTTGAGATTGTCTCTAAGAAAGGAGACAAAACCCAGCCATCTGATCATCGGCCAACTGAGTTATTTTCTTGCATTTCTAGAGTCTTTAAGCCTTTCTTTACACGAAGATTTTGAAGAACCTTTTATCTAGTTAGCTCTTTGACCGCAAGTATGGGTTCTGTCAAAGTTGTTCCCTTAGCGACCCTCTTACAATTCTTTCATACTTTTAGTCATCTTCCTTTTGGGATTTTAGTGAAAAATTTAATAGTGTGCTAATTATTTCAAGAGGTTTTTTGCAGAGCCTGGCACGAGTCATAAAATTTCATGCAATTCTCTCACAGTTTCACAGTCTCTTTCTGTGCCTTCATTTTTAGTTTTCTTTCCGGCAGTTCTTTAGAGTCTCCTAGAGGGGGGTGTAAGTTGGGAGGAAGGCAACGAAATGACAGGGAACAGGGTGAAATGGAGGCTACTTGTCTGTGGCCACTCCTTGCGGGATTAAGACGTGTGGCTATAGATAGATAGGTAGATAGTTCTGTAGTTACTGTTGAAAATTACCATTGTTCTTTTAAAAATACAAGCAGTGGTGTTCCACAAGGTTCTCTCTGTTCTCCAGGTCTTTTCATTTTTTTTCGGCTCTGGAAGCTTCCTACCACCACATCCTCCCCAGTTTGTTTCTGACTATTGCATTTTCATTGTCTCGTTTGTAATACGCCTGTGAATTTTATTAATATCAAAAGGATATATAAAACATTCAAGAGATGATAACACACAATACACAAAATAAATCGCCAAGAAGTGGTGCGAAAGAACTTCCTAAGCTGACGAGAAAACAGTCTTATATTACTTGTATCATCATAGAATTAATTAGCTAAAAACAATGGGGGGCCTAACTTGCTATCCACTCTTTTTATCGGCTGTACCCCAAAAGAATTTCTTTAGCCATACATGTAATTGGTAGTAATTGCTAATGAGCTAGTGCATTACTGCAAGGGATCTTTCCCATGCTAAATTAAACTATATGGCGGTTGCAAGAATATACAAAAAGATATCATCGCAGTGAAGGAGTTACTGGAGATTGTTTCTGGTTTTTCAATATCGGTAACGAGAATAACAAAAAAAAAAAAATTGTTCTTAGGGAGTTTACTACGACTCCTTAGATTTAGCCTGGCAATAATGTTTCACGGTAAATGCAAGTTACCTTATTTTTCCCCGCCAGGGCTTCTTCGTGGCGGTGCTGTACTGCCTGATGAACGGCGAGGTGCGGCAGGAGCTGAGGAAGCTGTACAACCGCTGGTACAAAGACGATCAAATGATGGTCAACTCACATTCAACCCTCATCTCGCACACCAAGACTTACGCCAGGCAGGGACACAACCTTCACTGTGTCACATATCACACCCCACCTATCAGTCCCTTTGTCTCGCCTAATGGTGTATCTCAAATATTTATAGACCCTCATATTAAATCTGGCGGTCCAAAAGCCTCTAATTTTGAACCATACTGTCATTCTGCATGCACTTTTTTTTTTCTTTTCCCTTTGTTTTCGATATATATCTGCCCCTCCACATCCCGTCCTCTCTTTAGACATGTTTCCAGCTATAAAGCGACACAGATTCAACATTATTTCCGTTTTATAAATTCATATACACTTCACTTTTACATAAGACTTAATATGTTCTTCCTTTCCCTCGCATCCCATTCTAGACATCACTGCACTCCATATGTTGTGTCATCGTTCTAAGATATGTAGAGGAGAAATATAACAGTTTGATTTGAATTACACGCTTACTCATATAAAGTATGAAATATACCACTATTGTATTAAAACTATTTCCTTAAAGCAAAATTGTATTATATCCGAAAAGGTAAGTAAGAATGGCATCTAAGAATATGGCGTTCAGACATTAGACTTAAAAATTACAGACTATCAAGCCCTTAAGGTCACCTGTCATATAACAACAAACTGTGTACTGTATGCTGAGTCTAGTATAGGGCGCTGAATCCAGACCAGCTAGTGTAACCATGATGTGTCTCTCGTACAGCCGTGGCAGGCCGTCACTGCCCTCCATCCACTCTCAAGCAGAGCGACGAGATCGCCAATCACCCTCACCTCTGATGGCTCGCTCCAGCGGTGGTGAGGTCACAGCTCCCGCCCGCCCCCACAACGCTTCACCCTCACCCACCAACAACTTAACCCCAGACTGCGCCGCCAACAGGCCATCCAGGGTAAATTGTCAGTCTACCAGGAGTATAACAGTAAGAAAATTATCTGGAGAACTCTTCCTGCATTTCTCTCAGGTCGTGAGGTGTTATATAAAATGAAAGTGGATTAAATGAATAAAATGAAAATGAAAGTTAAGTGCAAGAGAAATGGAATGAGCTCGGATGCTTGAAAATGTGAAAGTCCAGGGTCAGAGAAAGGGTATGCCTTTTTTATGATAAGTGAGTTGCGCGACTGTGAAAGAATGCAAAGACTCCTAAGTGGATGAATGATGAGGCTCGATACGAGAGTAAACTGTGAGACGTGGGTGACAGGGCGTATGAACTATATAGTGAAAGAAGCCTTAAGAAAAGGGAGGTATTTACAGAGAAATTAAAAGAGTGTGTGGAAGGCTTTGAGTAGTGCCAGGTGCTCATGTTGGAGGATATCAATGCAGTGGTTGGAGATATGGTTTCGGCATGAATAATTTGCATGAGTAAGGTCTGTCTACTTTGCACAAAAAAAAAAAAAAATTACTTAGGGCTGAAAGGCTCCCAAACATGTCCGTTTTATGGAAAGCAGAATAAGAAAGAAAACCAGATTTGTCTTTATCTCGGGACGCCTGGACACGTTGCATTTAGGAGACTGGATGTCATAAATAGCTTTTGATATAAATTGACTGAGGAAGACTGTAGCAGCCACTTGAATAAATGATAGGCTGTGAGTTCCCAGTTCACTCTTGCATTACATAAATGGAGAGAAAATGTGTGTGTGTGTGTGTGTGTAGATAGATGTATGCTGCATGCCAGTCGTAACGGGCAGGAATGCAAACAGACATCAGAACAGTCTAAACTAGAGGGGCACTCAGTGGAGCTCATCTCTCCGACAAGGGCAACGTAATTTCCAAGCCACTCTTCATAATGGATTAGGTTTTCTCATCAATTATTAGGGTTTCACAGAAAATGTTTTCTTGATCCAGAATCTGTAACACGATCCGAATCGATCCCGGAAGTTAATCGCTTGTTCCCTGGGACATGGTTTATCTACCCACCAAATTTGGTCCAAATTTCTTTTTTAGTTTTTTCGTAATCATGCTAACAGACAAACAAACAAACAAACAGGGGTGAAAATATACTCTCCTTGTCGGGGAGAATTAGTCATGGACGGAATGTTAGAGACATATACAACAGAAGGCACTAGACAAAACCCAGAGAGCGCATACCTCCGCCGACGCCTATACCAGACGGTTCAGATCACCACCAAAATTCAAATTTCCCTTGGGCCATGATCCACATATCCACAAAATTTCACTGAAATCCCCCCAAAACTCTTTTGAATTATCTTGTGATCAAACAAAGAAACAATGATGAATACATAACCTCCAGCTTTCGTTGCCAGAGGTAATTATAGCGTACAAATTGAGGCAGTATCTACGTATTGCCCGATGCTGTACCCATGAGGAGTGGTCTTAATAAAAGGATCACCAGACATTTATCTCCCTTCTCAGTAATGACCTTCCTTCCAAAGGCATACCATTGTATATAAAATACTTTCTTGCCATATCTCTCCACCTTGGTTTTGGCCTTCTTTTCTTCCAACTGCAGCACCCCTTAGTTGGTCCTACCCTTTTGGTCTCATATTTTTCCCACAGAATTAACCTATGCATCATATTCTTCACGAATCATATCATTTGTTCATTGATCCATTCGTTTCACTCCACAGGCACTTTTCTGGCAGCCAGTTCCAATATTTCATTAATACCAGACACCCTCCCAAGGGTCGGGTCTAGACACACTAGTCACACACGTTGGCACCAAAGACAATGAGAGTATAACAGGCGTCGTCTTCTGTAGCAGGACAGCTTTAACTGTGTGTGTGTGTGTGTGTGTGTGTGTGTGTGTGTGTGTGTGTGTGTGTGTGTGTGTGTGTGCTGAAAAGCATACTGTAAAATGTCTAAAATATTTTATGTCTGTCTGCATTTTAATATTCCGAATTGGACTGTTCATGCTCGATAAACTGGCGATATGTTTGAGATCCACTTCTTTAAGCTGAAACATTGAAAGCCTCCGTTTTTCTTACGGTTCATACTAAGGTGGATGTTACAAAGTTTTGCGTAGTACATTTGTGTGTTATCCTAGTACATATTAATGTACATCCTCTTGCTCAGTATCAATCACCTATATTCTCCATGTGGCCGCGCTACTTAAAAACTAATTATCTTTCAAAACCTCTTAAAGCTTGTGTCTGTGAGTGCTACTGATGTCAGATGTGTGCAGTCCATTCCAAATTAAAGTGTTATAAGGCTGTTATTACACTTTCAGAACAATAGAACAGTTTCATCAGAGGAGGACTGGGTTCCCTCTTGAGATATGATTAATGAGAAGTAAATGTAAACTGAATCAAACCGTTTGTTGTTCCTCAGGCAGTAAATGGCTAACCATACCCAGCTACGGCAGTGCGTATTGTAGTCATGCTTCAGGTTCTTTGCAATTTTGTTTTCAGTTATTATCTTAATTTTTTCTCGTTACACTTAATCAAAATCATTGTAACTAGCTGTCTATCTGCATGCAATTTCTGTACAAATACTCTATCACTTATAAATCAGTATGTTACCCTGTAAGTAGTTCAGTCAGTTCAGTCAGCGTATCACACATTCTTGTGTATTCATCAGGTGGACAGTGGACAAAAGGGATCAGAGTGGTGCGAGGAGGCACTCGAGTTGCAGGTCCGTCCAGCATCCACCAGCAATCAGTCCTCCCCCGGGCTGCTATGCCAGTCTCACCCTGAAGAACAGACTTGCCTCCTGACCGCCTCACCCCGCCAAACACCACACACAAAGCCCTGTGAGGCAACTCCTGTCGAAATTCTCATAGAGTTGGGGGAGGACGAGCGGCGTGGAGACTGTGGTGGTGGTGAGGTGGAGAGGGCACCAGCCACACACACCACCACCACTACTATCACCGGAGAGAAACAATTGACCTTTTCAGTATCTACTGATCAATTTCAGATTTCTAAACAGAATACCGCTAAATTAAATGGATGTGCCATTACGGAGAACTCAAGCTGTAATGACAGTGATAGTAAAGGATTAGTAGTTGTTAATTTAAAAAATAAAGACTTAAAATTATCTTCGCCGGTACAAATAGAATCGCATATATTAAAGAATCATCAAGGAAATGAACATGAAACTATGTTGTAAGTCGTCAGTGCTACAGTAATTAATATTAATGTCATACTATACAAAGAATAAAGTATACCAACAGCCAAACTTGGACCTTGGACATCAGTTGACCCCGCCAATAAAGGATATAATTTTTTTCACTCATTTCACCTTCCATCAGGTGCTCCTCGATCATACTGGTGATGTATTATGTGACCAGCTACGGTGACTGTTTAACATTCTCTCTCTCTCTCTCTCTCTCTCTCTCTCTGGTTTTTCTTCATGAATTTAAAATTCTGACAATTATTTTTTTAACCCTTGCATAACCTAGGAAAGAACTCTAGTTTTGATGGGGTCGATGAGGGCTATCTCTTGCCACTGAAATTCGAGAACTCTTTGAATAAAAACCTTCGGAGGCAGGAAGGGGAAAAAAAAAAAGTTCTCATACTGATGGAGGTAAGAATGAGAAAGACCTATATTTTCACTGAATCTCTGGAAAAAAAAAAAAAAAAAAAACAGAAACGAATGTAAAACTTCATATAATCCCCACTCTCCAAAATGAAGTTTATGGCAGTTACGCATCAGCAGTATACGTCAAAGTTTACTCACTGAAGCTGTGTTAAAGTTAGCCAAAGATTTTCACACACACACACACACACACACACACACACACACACACACACACACACACACACAATCTTCATCTAACAGACTACTATAAGCTACATGCTAACCTAAATGCATGGGAAAATACATTTAGCAATGGATTTAGAAATTCACTTGCATAACAATACCTACGGAAATCAGGAAAAAATAAATGCATCACTCTTATTTCTCACTCCCAGAATGCAAAGGGAAACTGTATAATTAAAATGTCAATGGAAGTGAAAAAGACGTGCATTGATGCGGAGAAGAAGACACCGGTTCTCATTTCCTGCTTAACAGTGGCGCACTCAGTCTGGAGCAGCCGGGTGGGGGGGGGGGGGGTGGACGGGGTGAAGGTAAGTCTTGGTGGTGGTGGTAGTGGTGGCAGGAGGTGGGAGGGGGGGTGGCGCAGGAACTTAGGTAGTTTGAATAATTAAGCAGGTTGTCTGGTAAGTGATCCCATGACGTAACTGCCTAGTGTTCTGCTATTTCTGGTTGCTGTAATACTGAGACGGTATTGACCGGGTGAATGTAAACTGGGTTGCATTTTCCTGCTTTTTCTGCGCCATCTCGACTGGCATGTAACAAAATAGTGTTCTAATTGATCTGTTTTCTTTATTTTTATCTGGTTTAATACCCCTCACTGTGGGTGATGGCCATTTAAAAAAAAAAAAAAAAAAATGTTCTGTTGTTTCCCACTCCGCAACAAGGAGAGGGCCTACAAAAGGTACCGGAGCCAACCCTTCCCTGAATCACATCATCTTTACGTTTCTGCCCGGAATCGTGCTAAGTCTGTTCTTCGCTCTACTAAAAATAATTTCATCCATACTAAAAGCTCTCAACTCTCCAACTCGAATTCTTCCCGCTCCTTCTGGCACCTTGCCAAAAATCTTTCTAACAACTTTACCTCATCATCCTTCCCTCCTCTTTTCTACTCTGATGGTTCTGTAGCTATTTCTTCTACTGATAAAGCAGATCTCTTCGCACAGACTTTCTCCTCCAATTCCACCTTAGACGATTCCGGTGCTGTTCCTCCATCACTTCTCCCCTCTGACTTCCTCATGGCTGACATTAAAATTTCTTCAGGTGATGTATTTTCTGCCATCACTGGCCTCAGTACTAACAAGGCATATGGGCCTGATGGGGTCCCTCCTGTTGTTCTCAAGAACTGTGCTTCTGTGTTTACACCCTGCCTAGGCAAACTCTTTCGCCTTTGTCTGTCAACTTGTACCTTTCCTTCTTGCTGGAAGTTTGCTCTCATTCAGCCAGTCCCAAAGAAGGGTGACCACTCCCAACCCTCCAATTATCGTCCAATTGCTTTAACGTCCTGCATTTCAAAAGTTTTCTAGTCAATTCTTAATAGAAAAATTTTAAGGCATCTTTCCTATCACAACCTTCTTTCCGATAGTCAGTATGGGTTCCGTCAGGGACGCTCCACTGGCGATCTTCTCACCTACCTTTCAGACTCCTGGTCATCCTCCTTTCGGGACTTTGGCGAAAGCTTTGCCATTGCACTTGACATCTCAAAGGCTTTCGATCGAGTCTGGCATAAATCTTTAATTTCCAAACTGCCCTCCTACAGTTTCTATCCTTCTATCTGTGCCTTCATCGCTAGCTTCCTTTCTGATCGTTCTATAGCCGCTGTTGTAGACGGCCATCGTTCTTCTCCTAGATCTATCAACTGTGGTGTTCCTCAGGGCTCTGTCCTATCACCAAACTCTCTTCCTTTTATTCATCAATGATCTTCTAAGCTGTACATCTAACCCTATCCACTCATACGCTGATGACTCCACCCTTCACCTTTCCATTCGGTTCCCGCAACGCCCATCTCAACAGTTACTTCAACAAACAAGGGATGAGGCTATGGCACACCTAATGTCTGACTTGGCTCGTATCTCTGACTGGAGTAAAAATAATTTGGTTGTCTTTAATGCATCTAAGACTCAGTTCTTACACCTATCAACCCGACAAAATTTTCCACAGGTATACCCACTAATGTTTAATAATATTCAGCTTAATCCTGCATCATCCTTGAACATGCTTGGGGTTTCATTTACTCGGGACTTATCTTGGAAAGATCATATTACATCTCTTGTAAAATCTGCTTCCAAGAGATTGGGTGTGCTAAGCCGACTCCGCTCTTTCTTTACCCCTGCGCAATTGTTGACTCTATACAGGGGTTTTATCCGCCCCTGTGTGGAGTACAACTCTCATGCGTGGGGAGGCTCCCCACATACAGCTCTTCTCAATAGGGTGGAGTCAAAGGCTTTTCGTCTCATTAACTCTCCTCCTCTTACTGATTCCCTTCAACCTCTGTCTCTTCGCCGCACTGTTGCATCTTTATCTCTTTTCTATCGCTACTTTAATGGTCACTGCTCCTCTGAACTGTCTGCGTGCATTCCTCCACCTCTACGACGGGCGCGTAGCACCCGTCTGGCAGCAAACTCTCATCCTTTTTCTGTCCAACTCTCTAATGCAAGAGTTAACCGTTACTCCCAGTCTTTCATTTATGCAACAGGTCAGCTCTGGAACTGTCTCCCTCTGTCTGTATTTCCTGCTGCCTATGATCTCCAGTCTTTCAAACGCAGTGAGTCCAGGCATCTCAAAATGATCGGATCTTGAATTTGGCTATATATTGTATTTTGTTTTTCTCTTGGAGGGAACTGTTAATGCGGGCTCATGGCCTTTGGTTCCTTCTTCCTCGCATAAAAAAAAAAAAAAACACTTGTCTGCTATTCTCAAGACGTCAGTCAATACTTCGAGTGTTCTTGTTCCTTCATCTACCCATCGTTACAGCTGGAATTGCACATGACGTCTCCAAGGCTTTCGACCAAGTTTAATTAAATCTTTAATATCGACATCACCTCTTGCAATTTCCATCCTGCCTATATCTCTACCTCTAACTTCCTTTCTGGTAGCTCTGTGACTACGGTGTAGACAACTGTTCTTCATCTAAAGCTATCAATAGTGGCGCTTCTTCTGTTTCTGCCCTTTCATCAACTTTCTTCTTCCTATTCATCTATGATATCCTGAGCTGCACTTACAGTCGTGTCTACTCTTTCGCAGATGACTCCATCCCTAGCTTTTCTTCCTGCTTCTTGCAACATCCAGTAGCTTACAACATTTACTTCCAAAATCATGAGATGAGGCTATGGCACACATGGTTCTTGACTATCTTTTATTTCTGATTGAGGTACAAGAAACATTGTTTTTCTAAATTCATTCATAACCTATTTCCTCCGTCTTTCAATCACCAAAAACCTTTCCCTCGCCCTATACAGCTTTTGTAAACAGCGTAGACGCCATGGCATTTAGTGTCATCAGCTTCCCTCCCCCCCTTTTACTGACTCCCTTTAATTCTCTCTCTTCTCTTCGGTGTTAGATCTTTTTCTTTCTATTATTTTTCACTGATCACTGTTCTGAAGTGTCTGCTTGCATCCTCCGTGGTCCTAACGGACGTCCATCACTTGTCTAGCAAGACACTCTCGCTTCTTTTCCGTCCAGCTCTCTAATGCAAAAATTAACTAATGCTTTCAATCATTCATTTATGCAACTAGCCAGCTCTGGCTTTGCCTTCCTCAATCTGTATTTCCCTCTGCCTACGACCTCCGGTCTTCTAACAGCACTGCATCGAGGCACCTCGATATAAATGGGCCTTAATTTAGGTTATCTTTTGTTCAGTTTTTCCTGGAGAAAAATCAACACATTTGCCGGGTTCCTGCCTTTGGTTCATTCATATTTGCGTAAAAACTCAAATGGCCAAAGTCATTTGTTTCACTCAGGAATATCTTACACGGTATTTAATGCACGCACAATTTTACAAACTTTTGCTACTTTTCTAATTGGAAGTAATTTCGGTTACTCTCGTATTCTCGCCCTCGCTCTCCAGGTGCATGAATGACTACACTTGGTTCCTTTAAGACCTTGCCAGACCAAAGTTCCTAATGAATCACGGCAACTCCTCACGTCGCAGCTTGAAAAAGTCTCACGCCACACATGTCAGTCTCTACCTTTTGCCTTTTCTTTACCACAATTATTATGTTTCACCAGGCCTGTATTTTCTGTTTCTAAACCTTCATTTGAGCAGAATTACTGGTAGTATTTTACCCAGAAAGACATGTGATATATTCCTCTCCCATGCCATTTCCCTAATTCCATACAGTGTGTTCGCCCTACTAAATAATTGTTGAATACAGACAAGGAACAATACATTTATTTCTTAATATATAACATTTCAGTTGGGCATCATTATGAATCTTAGAATCTTAGAAACTTACATAGCGCTTAAAGTAGTCAGTGTTCTAAAAAGAGAAGAAATAGCTCTTGTAAGCCAAATGAAGTTGTTTAGGAACGACGTTAGATCTATTTCCTGATTGCTTGACTCTCGTTCTGTAAGGGATGGCCACGGAAAAAAAAAAAAAGAAAAAAAAAAAGAAAAAATCTCCAGGTATATCTGTTCGAAACCAGTAACGATCTTTCCGTAACTGACAAACCATTATCTCGTCTTTCATCTAGTTCTTCGCTTACATCTTCGTCTTCTTTCATTCACCCATTGTTAAATTTTACCCTTCTTCCCATTCTTCAGTTCTCAAGTGCCTCCAACTGACAAAATAACCTCAAATTACCCCTCCTCATGTTACCACTCACACCCACCTCATCTCCGTTGCCATCTCGAAAACGTCCATTTGCTCAGTTATCTGCTATTCCATATACACTTTAGAAGATGCTCGTTGCGCTTTCTCACTCTCTAATTGTGTCCCTCAAGCATCATCCAAGCTTCACGCCATACGTCACCACCGGAACTTTTTTTTTTTTTCAGGTTCAAATTTTTTCATTATTGGGTCAAAATCTTCGGCAAATATTCGTGCTTGAAGTACCATTTCAATGAACTGATTGTCCATGCTATTAATACTGTTCACATCTCATCCTAAAAGCTCATGACACTGATATTCTCCATTTTAATACCATTCTGTTTTAAATTAAAGATGAGCAAAAACTGAGAGAATTCTGTTGAAGTGGTCCGTCAGCGTGGAACAAGTGGGGAGTAAGAAATTGAGCCACTGCATATAGGAGAGTGGGGTGGCTAGAATCCCAGGAAGCTGGTAAGAGAAAGTGGAAGGGTCTATAATGGAGGGGGGTGTCATGGGAAGGGGGATGGCTACGGCTACACATTAACCATTAATACCCAGTGTTGCTGCGAGTGAAAAATTGCTGGAAGGGCATTTAAAGTACCTCCCTCCCCCTATCGGCTCCTAATCATAAAACTCATCGATCCAAACCTTGGGTTCCTCCTTTGATCAGCTTTTCAAAATGTTCATTTCTGTTCCTTTAAAAAGACATTGGGTACAAATTGGTATGAACCGAGGAGCCCAAATATTTTCTTCGCGATCTCTTTGGATACAGTGTGATGGGGACGGTATTGTCCAGTGACCAAACGATAGCGTCCTTTAATGTGGCTTTGTATAAAAGTACAACCCTTCCTACCCTCGTGCTGTGTTGGTCATGTAGTTATTCTTATTACTGGCTGACATACGTGGGAGCAAACGCAAGTAATAGTTTACTTATCCAAAGATTTCTGCACAGCCTACTTTTTTCATACACTGTCTCAAAAAGGTTAACAAATCCCTCCTTGCTCCCGACCCCTTTATATACCTCTTGTGAATTATGGTAAGCATTTCTGGCAAATGTATCTTTTCAGTTTTTTTTTTTTTTTTTTTCAAGAAGCAAATTACCGCTGGATGACAGTCATTTTTCACAAGAAAAATGGATATAATATCAAGAGAAAGGTGTGAATATCTATCTCTGGGAAAATTTCTGATTGCCTGGATGAAGCAAAGAGATTACATGGAATGTGAGATGACCAAGTCAATAATGTCTTCGATTAACCAATGTATTAAAGACACTGCCTCAACATTACTGGAAAAAAAAAAAAAAAAAAACGTTGTACACTTTTTTATTCTTCCGGAGCCACTGTCAGTCACATTTTTTAATGTTAGTGTTGTTAGCCAATCGGAATGAGAGTACTGCATATCAAGGACTATCCCCTGTGAGTTCTGTAGCTCCAGTAATGAAAGCGGAGAGAATAAACACGAGGCAGAACCAGAAATGGAGGAAATGCAGGAGGGCGGAATATGAGAGGGAAGGCAGTGTGGCTGACAGTTAGAAAAAGAGCCCTTTCTCCGTTTTCCATATTACACAGCTCCTCAGCGGAATTACTCTCCTACACTGCATGTGTGTGTGTACGTGCAGTGGCGATATGAATGTTTATAAGTTTGTCTTGTTGGAATGTTGAATGAGCTGCTATTACTGGCATGTGAATAGCTCTCTCTCTCTCTCTCTCTCTCTCTCTCTCTCTCTCTCTCTCTCTCTCTCTCTCTCTCTCTCTCTCTCTCTCTCTCTCTCTCTCTCTCTCTCTCTCTCTCTCTGTATAGATAGATAGATAGATAGATAGTTATAGACAGATTGATAAATAGATAGATACTATATAGATAAATAGATAGATAGTGTGACATAAGCAACGTATCCAGTAAGCAGCCAGGTATGAAACTGTATTCTGCTACTCATACTAAATATTAAGTATTCTGTTCATCTCACAGAAACCTACATTTTCACAATAAGAACAGCTCAACTTCAACTGTAGCTCGTGAACATGATGCTAATGATTATGGTGATTTTGATGATGAGGATGCTGAAAATGGTGGATGATAACATAAGAAACACGATGTTATTGTAGCGCTGATAACCACTTAAAAATGTTGGTGTATCAGAAGTATGAATCCATAGAGTATATACGTAATTCATAGTATTTGTTCTGGACGAATGTAACAGCACCAGTTCAACCTTTCTTGATGGGTGTAAGAAACCATTAAGTGTTTCAGTCCCTTTTAGTACATGTACACTAGAATTTTTGTAATTTTTAGGATGTGTTGTATATCATTCTTATGGGTAATGTGCAAAAAAAAAATCTAATCATGTTTACATGTGCATCATGTTCCTTAACTTGAAAATGTAAGTAGACACTAAAATTAGCCAGGTATGACATCTCAGTGACAAGTTATGGGGAGAAAGATATCCAGTTTGCGCTCATTTTGAATTTTCACTTACAGAAAATCCTTTGAGGGTGACAGTGTGACATAATCTTAGTTCTCACTCTGAAAGTCCTCAAGTAACTGATGCGTTAATAAAGCACTGTACGAACGTCAGTACCACCTTTGGCAAAATATACCAGTTTACTGCTAAATTTAAAAGGGGAAAAAAAAAAAGACAATCCTTGTTTAGAATGTACAAATCATCTTGACTTATCTGGAAAATGGGAAGAGATTGGGGGGCTGTAGCTTTCTTTGCATCCTATTACTGGCATATGATAAAATATATGAAGGAAAAATGGGTATGTCGATTTTTTTATGGATTACCATAAATATTTTTAAAAGCTCCGTGGTTTATGCAGTTCCTGAATACATATGGAAGCATGTGTTTCCAGGGTAAATGTTCACCATCCATTTCCATATCTACTGTACAATATATCTGCAAATACAAACACGTGCAAGCCAGAAGGGTAGGAGAGAAAAAAAAAATGCTTAGTATCTTGTCTTGAGTTACTACCCCTTGATTATTTGTTTTGTTTGACTTACATTCCAAGGGCAAGATAATCATTTAAATAGCCATGATATTTTTTTCATAGTGGCAGACACCAAGAATAGTGAGACATCATCCAATCTTTTTTTGTCCTATCAGAAGCGCAGGGATCCGGGTCTAGGCTAGGCCTACTCAGTTTCAGCACCCAAGGCAAAAGTGACTGACCTCAGTCGTCCTGGAAAGTCATTAGGTGTAAATTTGACTACAACATCCCTCGGACGAAAGCCCTCACTGACCCCATTCGGTTGGAGCTCTTTAACCCACAAAATCATCCGTTATCATTTGGTTATATGGTTACCATCCAACGTAATACATAGTTTCCTGGGATACAGGAAACCATTTGCCTTGTCTTTCAATGTAGAGTCACTTGCAGTTAACATTACATTAGTGAGTGGATGGTGGGCATCCCATTTACCATTAATTAATTAACAGTACTAAAAAGCTACCGAATAGGATTAGAATTAATGATGCCAGCCCGCTCACAATGGAACTAACACCATAAAGGACAAAGTAATGATATCTCTGAAGGTCAATTTACTGTCACTGAAGAATATCCACACTGCATCCCCTGGCGATTGTTAGAGCCAAGGACCCACATCAGAGGCTTGTCATCATTCCTGAGTTCTTGTCATAGGCCAGTCAAACTTCCAGTCCACACGGGCCTCTCCCTTTGGTAGGTTTAAAGAAACGCATGGCATGTTTGGCTGACATTCTTATTCTACCATTATATAAGCATAAATGGAAGTCTGGTATATGGGTACAACAACGCGTCCCTGAAACTCAGAATAAACGTTGATTCTCTGTAAATATATTTGGTATAAATAATCACCCAGTAAATCAAGATATGAGGATGCTTAGTTATTGGAATAACAAAGCAAAATAATCAGATATGAAATACTGACAGCAATAAAGTAGATAGAAAGAAGCGTTAGAGAACAAGCAGTAGAGTGAATGAGGGTTGGGGAGGAAGTCAACAGCTGGAAAGAAACGGAAATGGATGCGGTTGTGAGGGTCAGAAATACAGGAGGGGAAGAACAGCTTAAAGGGGATACGGAGGTGAGTAGTGTACGGGGAAAGGTGTGTGTGTGTGTGTGTGTGTGTGTGTGTGTGTGTGTGTGTGTGTGTGTGTGCAACCGAAACTAGAAAAAGGATTTTCATGATACTTGGCATGATGGTTGCACCTGGGTCACAGATGGGTCTGTTTCAGTTTTATGTCGATTGATACTTTCTAAAGGGGTGTTTGGACCTCTGATAATTGTCCCCATTTGTGTTTAGCACATCAGCATAGATAGATCCAGTTCTCAGCCGTTATGTAGTTGCAGCTGCTGATGGCCTTATTTGTTAATTATGAGGGACACCATTTTCACCCATTAGGTCATCAGTCACAGTAGCTCCGTAGCGAATGATAATTGGACCCATGTTCATGACTGTTTTCATAATTCAGAATGAGCCCTAGAATAACCTAAAGTTTCTAAAAAAAATTAAGACACACCCGGTATATTATGATTTAAATACTAATGATATGACAGAGGGAAACGAAATCATGTCAGGTTTGATAGGCAGTTTCCAAATTCCTGTATATTTCCGTGCTTGCTCCAGCCTAGTCTGAATACATCTCTTGCACTCCACGCTTTGGTATAATTATCATCATCGTGGTACACCCTCCACCCTAGCTTTCCTGATGTTCCCTCTGCCTCTCACACCTGCACCTGCTCTCCTCCCTGCCTATTTTCTATTTCATCTCTGCATCCCATCTGTCTCTGTTCCACCGTCTCTATCGCGTTGCTTTTTTTCGCAGTCTTCCAGCTCCTCTTCTCTGTTGGATCTCTTCTAAGTCGTTATCTCTTCACTCAGTTACTTTTTCTTGAATAAAGAATACTCTCTCTCTCTCTCTCTCTCTCTCTCTCTCTCTCTCTCTCTCTCTCTCTCTCTCTCTCTCTCTCTCTCTCCAGCTTTCATATCTATTGCGCTCTAAGTCTCCACCCAAACCTCATTACACCGAGAAAAACACACAAGGCTGTTGCGATCTTTATTGGGCTTAGCTAATACGACATTGTTTGATACTGCTTCATTAAAAGTGGGTAATTGGAAGTGCGCAAAAGTGGTTCCCAGAGCACTCATAATGATCCTTCATTACTGTTACCTGTAGAAAAACATTATACACACACACACACGAGCGCATATATATATATATATATATATATATATATATATATATATATATATATATATATGGTAGAACATTTTAATTTAGGGCAAGGCAAACCTATTATATCTACAAACCGGAAGGCGAAAATGAAATGCGTATGAATTTAAAGGTGTGCCAGTGATATTTAGTATACAAGCCATTTTGGGTACGCCAAACTTTGCAGCCGCACCTCTGCAGTGCGAAGGGCTAAGACAGCTGGAGAGAACTGGGTACCAGCGCAGTGAGGTTATGTGGTTATATGTCACACACTAATAGGAGGTGGATGTAATATCACCACTATCCTTTTGTTGACAAAGTGCATACAGGTTTAAAATCCAGCACAGGTTTGGGTATTGTGCATTAAAAAATTAACTAAATAAATTAACCAGGCATTTTTTGCCAGCTCTGCAAGGACTGTCTTAATTTTTTTCAACTGCTACAGTGTTATACTAATATGTATCTTATGTACGATGCTTGTCAAAAGTTATTGGCATTTTATTCACCTAAAGCCAGACGCCGCAGTCCCATAAGAGAAGGCCACAAATAATTCACTCCATATCACCCAATGCTCTCCCTTTTGGCTACCCTCCTTTCAACTCACAACCCCCTTCCTCATATATCTCTCCACCTCCTCATTCCATCTCATCTTCGGTCTTCCTCCCCTCCTCCTCACTCACATACTCTCATAGCCTCCCATTTTCCATCTTCCCAACGTGTCCAAACTTTCTCAGTGGTTCTGCTAACGCTTTCACTCACATCATCATCAATACCACATAACTCCGCAAGTTCCTTTCGAGTTATTCAATTTTGCTGCTCTCACCTTTGATATGTGGTCTTCCAACAGGGTTCAAGCTTGAATTCCATACGTTAGAGCACCCGGTAATGTTCACAAGACTTTCATGATGCAACTTTTTTTTTTCTTCTACTTCCATATTCACTTCCTTATTCCTTATCGCTGCTTTCGGTGACCCAGCAACTTTATTTTCCTTGCTGTACCTTGCCATGAACTTCATCCTCTAAACCTCCATCCGTACTTATCACACTACCTACTCTTCTAGGAGCTGCCTAGCATGGGCCAACCGGCCTACTGCAGTTATCCTCTCTTCTTATGTTCTTATGTACCTATAGAACAGAAGGCACTCACAATTTCCCTTTCCTGGCCATCCAGCTCAGTGCATTCTGTTACTGAATTTCTCGCAGAACAAATTCACATTTAGATTTCATTTCTTACATACAGTCCCAAACACATTCACCAAGCCTTGCGACTCCCATCCATCTTCACATAACAATGCAGGGTCATCAGCAATCAATAATACAGTCAATTCCCAAACCCTGTCCTCTCTCACTAACGACATCTAACATCCACTGTTCTACATTGTATCTTTTTTTTTTAATAACTCCATCCACATATATATTGAACAACCACGGTGGTATGGCAAATCCCTGTTTCAATCTAGTATTCAGATCAAAAAGCTCATTTAGTTCACTCTCCACATGCACATTAGCCTTTGCTCCACTCCATTCCGCCAACATAATTAGTCATTTGTTTACTTCTCTCCGAGTAACTTGATATGCATTCCTCAGACAAATCATCCTGTCTCCCTCACCCGTCACTTAGTCCCTTTAACATTACCCATGTTTGCCATATTCATGAAGGAACTGCGTGGCAGCGGATCAGGCTAATCCCAAGGAGGATAAGAGCCACCCCATGACGACCACCAGAGGCCAGTGCATGACAAATGGTTGTATATGTAAGAACTTGACCAGAGCGTCCTGTACCTGTCACCTCATACTGGATTCTGGTTTTCTGAGGTTCTGAGAGGGTTATGGGACGTTTGTATGACCGAGCAGCTATGCGACCCGGTTATAGCGGTATCACCGCATTAGGACGTCTCTTTCCTTCACCAAAATACAGGTGTGCAAGCTGGTTCCTTCAACACATACTTGATCGATTATATTTTATGCGTAATAGGGCGAAAAGAGACAGGCAACCTGAATACCTACAGAACCTTATGGAGTTGTTCTTTGTTCCTTGATATTACTTATTTTTTCCCATAACTGGAATATTATTTTGTTTTAACCCCATGAAATGTGATCCAAAATTTTTCCAACCTTTAGTATTTTCTATACAGTGGGTGTGGGTGTGTTGGTGAAATGGTGCAGTGAAGGGAATCATTTGCCCATGACGGCAGACTAGCCGCTCCGGGAACATGATATCGACTCAGCTGCCTCAGTTTTTTACTCTTTCCCAAAACCACCTATCCCACATCAGGGTGAAGTTTACATAACTCTGCGTGTGTGTGTGTGTGTGTGTGTGTGTGTGTGTGTGTGTGTGTGTGTGTGTGTGTGTGTTTAGGATATTTTCCAGTAACTGGTGATTTATGAGCTGAAGGTGGGGGTGTGGCAGGATGTCTAGCAAAGAAGGCCTATTTATAAAACAGGAACTGCAGTTGTCCCATTAGTCTTTCCAAGCTGCCTCACCTTAAATCAGTACTTCCTGGAAAAGGGCTCTTGTTACACTTCAGTCAGTCACACATTTCTCATTAGTAAAGCTTCCGTGCTGGGTGATATTCCTTGAAGATCTGATCATTAAATATATAGTATGCAGTTTGGAGTCATTTGTCCGTAATCCATCACCTCAGTTATGTGGCTT
This sequence comes from Coenobita brevimanus, assembly GCF_032717465.1. Taxonomy (NCBI): domain Eukaryota; kingdom Metazoa; phylum Arthropoda; class Malacostraca; order Decapoda; family Coenobitidae; genus Coenobita; species Coenobita brevimanus. The sequence goes on from NC_137017.1 coordinate 27,071,214, forward strand.
TCACTTGTTTTAATCTTCTAGTTCCCAGAGGAATGATTTTAGTTCAGTGTTGATATTTTCCTGTGTTGTATTTCTGTGGGAAGTAGAGGTATATGAGGCTCTCTGATATATGCTTGGTTTACTTATACGGCAAAACATGAACTGGTAACTTTGAATCTCTCTCTCTCTCTCTCTCTCTCTCTCTCTCTCTCTCTCTCTCTCTCTCTCTCTCTCTCTCTCTCTCTCTCTCTCTCTCTCTCTCTCTCTCTCTCTCTCTCTCATTTCATTAATTTCCTCATTATTACGCTATGTCTGTGGAGAGGCACTTGTTTCCACTACACTGAGCTGGTTCCTCTCTGCATTTCCCTCCCGATTATTACAGCGCCAACCCACCTGAATAATGTGTGCTTGTTATCCGACGCACATTCAGTTACAAGCATATCTCAACGTTTTCCTTCTTTTCACTCTAAAACGTCTGGAAGAAATGTTTGACAGTAATATCCACTAACTCCTTCCGTATAGGTATGTCTGTTTCATTATTAACACAGCATATAGAAGAAATTTTATATACTCGAATGTTATTTACACTGATCAATAAGAACTGCTTACCTTAGCAAAATACGTGAACAGCAGCTACGCTCACTGTCACGCCATCGATTACTTAAAACAGCAATCAGATTGTAAGTAATTTCACCTATATTTAAGTGCTCCATTTAAGATCCATACGAGTATAAAACGCCTACATAGTTATTAATCCATGAAGTGTGTCTGTAATCATTTGGATGGCTATACAACCAGACAAGAACCTGACAAGGCGACATGATACCTGTCTACTGAAGGATATACTGATTTACTTATTTTTCTATTCCTGACGCTTCATCCTGTGAGGGGTGGCATTGCTGGGGGATCTCTTGGAATTTTAACCCTCTTATGCACTCACACTTTATCTCTCCATTTCGTCCTTTGTCGTCGTCGTCTCATCCTTCATCTTCCCAACTCTCATAACTCTCTTTGTCACACTCATTTATCAAGCCCTTCTTTCTAGGACGGTAAAGTTAGCCACTCTCTCTCTCTCTCTCTCTCTCTCTCTCTCTCTCTCTCTCTCTCTCTCTCTCTCTCTCTCTCTCTCTCTCTCACACACACACACACACACACACACACACATCCTAAACAGTCCCATTATATGCTTTTACCATTCCCGAGTCTCACACCCTTATGTCAGTGTGGACGCTAATGTACAGTACTTTCAGGCAGACATTGTACAACCTCCTTACCCATACGTTTATTGCGTATAAGGACTTTCAGTTTTACCAGCCACTCTGCTTTCCAGTTACTCGTTTACAAACTTTTTCTATCATTTCGCCTACTGTAAGTGCTTAAGCTCTTCCACCAGTTCCAATCTTACTGCATTTACTAACGCTGCTCACTACGGGTTAATTCTTTTACTGTTATCTGAATTTAGTTCCAGGCAACGCCACTCACATATATAGAGAATATTGTTTTACAGGGCCTGCTCCAACCCATATATTCAAATCATCTATCACAAGCACTCTAAATCTCTGTGTCATGTGCCCTGTCACTGCACCTAGTTGACAATAAAACATACCTTTCTCCTCTACACCTCTGTCATCACATAGTGCATATGCGAAATCAAAACCACACTCACCCTCTCAGCCTTAAACTTAATATACTCAACTTTCAACTTGAGTTACCATATCCATAATCCCTCATACCTTCATAGTGTTCATGATTCATTAGCAAACCAACTCCCTATTTACTCAGTCCAGGAGTGCCACTATAAAAATATATTCGGCTTTGCTTTCCTCATTTGAACAATAAATTCGACGTTACATAAAACGGGGGATACACTCAGTTCTTCGCCCTGACTAGTTGGTAAGGATGATATTTTCCTCGTTGGTTACCTATTCGCAGCCTTCAAAGGAAATGCTGTTATCTGCCTGAGCTGGATTGGCCTCGTTTGGCACAATTTGCAACTATGCAGTTGGTAGCAGACTTTCTACTCATTGAGCACTTCAGGCATCCTGTGCATAGGTGTTGTAACTGCGGCTAGCGAGGCCAATATTGCCAACCGTCGCAGTTTCCTAATGTCAGCAGCATAGTTGGTGGCGTTGTGGATGGCGAAATACTCCTTAACGTTGATGGGGGTATTGAACTGAGGCTCCTTCCTTGCTCGTAGTATAGGAGTGTTCATTCCGTTTCCTAGTTCTTCGAAGAGAATTGGTTAAATGCCTTCTTGCTATAGATCTCTTTCATCGTAGAACATTCTGTGACTCTTAGGTTGGTCAGACTTCTTGGTCCCTGGTAAACCCATCTCCAGTGTATGACAGTCACCTGTGGTAGAGATAGTGATTGCCACATTAGTAGATTGCTTTGAATTACGAGTCTAATGTGGCTGTCTGTCGTTGCTGGTACTTTATCTTACCGGGTCATTTTTGTCTGCATATTATCCTCTCAAGATAAATTGGTGCTGTTTGAGGTCTTTTAGCAGTATAATTGGCATCTTAATATTTCGCTTTGTTTCCAACAGTTAACACCTATTGTATAAGGATGTCCTTTGTCATACATATTGTTTTCACTACACCCGGAAGGAATTTATCCAACACAAAATACATTTTCTTTTTTCCACAGTGGTGTTTTAAACTCTTCCCCATTAACCCACTCAGGATGACGGTGCTTTACTAATTTGTTCTAGCTACTGCCAGATAGGTGTTATCAGTTCGCAAGTTATTACATGTGCTAAACCAACTCCTTGCTTTCTTTAACCCCACTCAGTTGCTGACTTTGTCCTCTTTTGTGTGTGTGTGTGTGTGTGTGTGTGTGTGTGTGTGTGTGTGTGTGTGTGTGTGTGTGTGTGTGTGTGTGTGTGTGTGTGTGTGTGTGTGTGTGTGTGTGTGTGTGTGTGTGTGTGTGTGTGTGTGTGTGTGTGTAGCGGGAGGGGGAGCTCACAACATACAGCACTTCTAACACAATGGAAACAAAGGCTTCCCCAACTCTCCTCCTCTCACTGACTCCCTTCAACCTGCCTTTTCGCCACAACAATGTATCTCTTTCTCCTCTCTCGTCATTATTGTGGTCTTTGTTCTGAACTGAGCTTGCATATCAACTCCTTTACCGGTGACACGCAGGGCTCATCTAGCTACACATTCTCATCCCACTCATGACAAACTCTAGTGCATGAGAGCGCTGATGCCTTACTTCACAAGAGCCACGTTCTATAAGTATAATATTTGCAGGTTTGATGGCGAGCATTGGCGGGTAAGGTGGAGTCAAAACAAGAGCGAAAGCAGGAGGCGGAAGAGCGGGAGGGGCGGAAGCGAGAGCGGGAGAGGAAAGAAAAAGAGGATAAGGTGATAGTGTGCGGAGCTGAGAAAGGATGGTGGAGAAGGAGGAAGAGGAAGAGGAGGCGGAAAAACAGGAGGAGCAGTGTATAAAAGAAAAAGTTAAATATGCCACCATAAATGTTAAAAATTATATTATTTGTGAAATGGAAACAGTAATTAAAAAAAAAAAAAAAAGAACAAGGAGAGTGCGCAATAACGACCATGTTTGAGCCAGTGTCACCTCAATAGTGCACGACGGTGTTGTATACACCCGGGAAAGGGCAGGGGGGAGTGCAGGTTCCAGTCAATACAAATTGGTCAATATCGTCTAAAGCAGTGGTTCTTAACCGTTCTTGCCGCTGTTACCCCTTGGCAAACCAAGATAGGCTGTTGCTACCCAATCCTACTGAAACCGGGAGAAGCAGAATAACACTGGTGCTGGTAATGTACAGTATTTTCCAAGTCATTTTACATGCTGTAGAAAGAAGTCATTGTATGGCTTTCAGCTACATTAAATTAAGTATTTTCAGAAGAACGTACACTTTGTAAGTCTATTGACGTGATGGGTGAAACAGTTTTTTCATTAATCAGTTTTTCACTGCTTAGCTCAGAGGCAATACGGATTCCATGTCATAGTCAGTAAGCATCCTGGTCTTGACCTTTATTGTTTCTAGCACAGCAGAAAAGCCAACTTCACAGCGATTTATCGATACAAAAGCCATCAGGATCATGTGTGCTCACTGCAATATAATGGTGTAATATTTACAATTCTTGATTAAGAAGGCAGCCAGATCCTGCTAGTGACAAACTTTTTTATTGTATAAAAAAGGAAAAAGATAAATCGCCGAGCAACGCTTTACTAATCTTACCCCTTTGTAAAAGCAAAAATACCCCTTTAGGGGTAATTACCCCTGGGTTAAGAATATGGTGTAAAGGAAAAGGCAATCGGGACGAGTGTGAAAAGAAAATTATTTTGCTGGCAGTGTGATTAGAAACAGTTACGTAATAATATTCCGGATAGTTCATTTTTAGGAAGGCAAAATTTATATGAGCATTGTTGATATTGGTGATGCTTAAGTTCTAGGAAGACGCGATGCACAAAGTTCCTGTGTCTTTTCTGAGAAAGGGTAGTAGTAATAATAAGGATAATGTAACTATCGTATGTTTAAGAAAGCTTATTTCATTTTTAGACTGCACATACAGGTTTAATTAATTTTTTTATTAATCAAGTCCTTGTAGATGCAAAAAGTAACTTCTGGCAGTAGCTAGAATACAGCAAATGTTACCTCGTCCAGAAACAGATAATGAAGATTGTATAGAATTTCTTCAGTATGAGTTTTTTTTTAATAGATGGCTCTTAAGATATTATCCCCCCCCCCACCCTTCAGGTACAACCAGATCAGGAAGCATTACATATGAGAGGGAGAGAGAGAGAGAGAGAGAGAGAGAGAGAGAGAAAGTGTGTGTGTGTGTTCAGCAAGCAAAACCCTAGCGTGGTGTGTATAATATCCAATGCACTGAGCATCCCTACATCTTCCACTTCGCGTCTGCTCTATCCAGCATCTTACTCCTGTCTCTTTGCCTAACTAGATTTCCCTTCTGTCCTTCTCAATTGTTTATCCTGGAACCCATCTAATCACGTTTCTCAGGCCTTTGTTCGCTCATACCATTCTTTTCCAGTCTTCCTTGTTGTGCAGCAGCATTTGTTTTCTTCTTTGCTATTTTTCAGTTTTTCCCAAGACACTCTCTCTCTCTCTCTCTCTCTCTCTCTCTCTCTCTCTCTCTCTCTCTCTCTCTCTCTCTCTCTCTCTCTCTCTCTCTCTCTCTCTCTCTCCCGTTCTTTTGCCTTATTACCTTATTATGAAATAGGTGACTTTGTATTAACAGTATCACCTCGTGCACAGTAGATAAAGAAGAGATAGTTTTACAGAAGTAGACCACTTAGTGAATTTTATATGTTGTGTGTGATTTACAGGGCTTTGTAACTTTCATGTAATCGTCCATTTTATTCATTTTCTCTCTTTCAACTCCCTACAGCTCTTTACTCCATCTTATTTGTCTCTGCCTTCAGTTAGTGGCTGGTTGTACAACGATAGATATATATTGTACGTAAGAACACAAGATGAGAGGATAACTGCAGTAGGCCGGTTCGCCCATGCTACGCAGCTTCAAGAAGAGTAACTGAACTTTTAGAATGAGATAAGGATAGCAAAGAAGGCCCTGCATACTGTGATACACGCAACCTCATAATCTGTACAGACATGAAGGTGGATGCTAGGAAACTTTTTTTTCCTACAGTTTCATGTCTTAAAAGGAACACGGAAACCGGGCTGCGGTGACTGACCTCTGTGAAAAATTCTAAGGTTATTATTTTTATTCACAAGATAACGCCGGATATTTCAGCTTCTTTATAATAAAACTGTAATATATACAGTACTAGCAGGGGTATACAGCTTTGCCTGGGTAAAAAACTGTGACCATGCATGTTGATATTGCTTGGAACCCTTGGGGTTCCATCTCCCTGTGGGAGACTGCCCACGGAGTTCCATTTTCCCCATTGGACCTACATTCCTCCTTGGGCCCATTTCCTCAGGGATATATTCCCCACTGACCTATTTCTACCATGGACTTATATCTGTCCACCCACCCATCAACCAACCCTTCCCATCCACCCACCCATCCTCACCCCCTGCCAACTCACTCGCCTATGTACTTACCCATACACGCTGCCTCATCCTACCTACCTACCTACCTACCCACCCATCCACTCACTCACTCACACAACCCTGCCCACCCACCTAACTCGTTGTAATACTGATTTGATTGTAGGAGGAAATTAAACACTCCACACCAGGGGTCGGCAATTACGTTTGACTAATACTCCATGTCATGAGTCCGGAGCATCACCATAACCCCCGCCTACAGGAACTACTCGTGTTATGGTTGTAATGAGAAAACACGGTAAACCAAGATGTTTTATTTACATACAAGACAGAGAAAAGCTACTAAATCTAATTCTAATCCCCGCCCTTCCGTTTCAACGTGATGATAAAATTGGTAGAAAAAAAATCAGATATGAACCTTCTGTGAGCTTATATGCTTAATTAAATTCACTGAGTGGACAAATGGGGTTAAGAGAATTCATCTGAATTAAGGCTTAAAAGATGAGAGAGAGAGAGAGAGAGAGAGAGAGAGAGAGAGAGAGAGAGAGAGAGAGAGAGAGAGAGTGAGTGATAACTCTGACAAAGAAATTCACTAAAACTGTTCGGTACGCATATCCATTACCAATCAGTATATGAAAACAGAAAACTGTAAATTGTTGAAGCAACGCAAGGTTACTACAGTACATTCGTTCTGTAAACTTTCCCTGGTTGACAAATAGGTGAGATATTAAGCCAACAGTGTCTATGACAGTTAACTGGTCTAATGACTGACGTGGCACTTGTTACTCTTAATAACTGTCATGTCGGGTAAATAAAGGAGACGGAGCACAGGCCTAGCCCACCGACACAGTCCCAAGTTCAGGCATACCAGAGACCAGAAGCCCATCAGCCATGGTCAGTGGCTGTGGTATTGGTCTCGGGCTACCCTGCCAAGACAGCTACAGGGACACCCTCCAAGCTCGCCTTGGCACTGTAACTGCCCCACCATTATGCACCCACAGACAGGCCAGCTTCTTAGGGAGCTACACACACACACACACACACACGTATATTAAAACAATACTTTGCTCATTCTGCGGGGACAGGTCTAAGAATGATGCCTGTCATAGCTAGAAAGTTTTTATGAGCTTTTAGATAAATTAGTTATAAATGAATTAATATGTCACAAGTGGCACTACAAATTTATAAAACAGACTGCGAGAGATATAAAAACAATACCCAAATTGTGCCCTTGCTTAGATTTATTGTAAAACCGATCTAAAGACTTCTTCCTTCCCGCATTGTCATGCCTTAGGTCATGCGCCCTTCAAAACTGTCCCATTTCCCAAAACAGGTGAAATACATGGGAGCAGGGAGGGATAGATGTAGAAGTGCAGAAAGCTCATCACTTTTCCATATTTTCCTCCACAAACTACTGGTTTACAATAAATGAGCTATAATATAATGAGATGGGCACTAAGAGACTTCTAGGTTTTACGGAGTAAGATGTGGATCTATGAGTGAAAAGGCGAAAGATTCTGAAAGAAAAGGAGTGGCCACAGAAGTGGCAGAGCGCTGATACTTGACGCTTAGAGTCATGGTAAATAATGATATGATAAGGCGTTGTTACGTTTCGAGCATCTATTTGAAATTTTACTTGGTATCACTATCAACTAACTAATATGACGTGAAACAGGGAGATATATACGTGAGGAAAATGAAATAGTTACGGTATGTAAAAAAACAAGAATAGACAATTCTTTGTGACCCACTGACGTGGTGAATTCCAGTTTCGATCACCGACTGCTTCAGGAGACTCGACCACACACACCCACACCAAGAATCAAAGTTGTTCGATTGAGCTGCTCCTCTGTCAGGGCGAAATATTGTCTCACAGTGACCGTGGACAGAAATTTACTGCCTTATGTATTCGTAGTGATTTTAATACGTAAGAATTTATAATTATACAAGGAAAAATATGGGTATAAGAAAACGTTTTCAGGTTACAGTTTAAGTAATCTCGCTTCACAAGTGCAAATGTCTTATGGTAATATAGTGCAACATGCGTACAGCTTAATGTGGTTGTGATAGTAAACTATAATTATCTTGTGCAGTTCCACTAGTCATGTATGTGATTTTACTAAGTAAAAATTTAGAATGTAAGGAAAAGTACGGTATAGTGAAACGATCTCATGATTCAATGAAAGTGAACTCGCAATACAAGTGTCAATAAGTGTTGCGGTAACATTGTGCACTATACGTGTCAATTGGTTTTGTTGTGATAGTAAACTAGTATTTATTGGTAATCCTTAAGGAGACAAAGGACCATCTTGTTTTACAGTTATCCTCTCTCTCTCTCTCTCTCTCTCTCTCTCTCTCTCTCTCTCTCTCTCTCTCTCTCTCTCTCTCTCTCTCTCTCTCTCTCTCTCTCTCCATGGGATTCATTGAGTATTTCCAGAGTCCGTTTTGAAGTTTCATTATAGGCTATATATATATATATATATATATATATATATATATATATATATATATATATATATATATATATATATATATATATATTTAGAAGGGATGAGATGCGTTTAAAATAGCGATATTTGTATTCAGTCCCTAACAACACCGAAGACAGATGGGAGCCATAATGTTGTGTGCGAAAACAGACGGACGCCATCTTAGGACGCCGTTTTCTAACGGAATTATACTTGACAGTGCCTATTTGTCCAGACCTAACCAAAATTTTCGTAATCCAACCTTATTTATCTATACCAGTATGTACCCAAACTTAACCAATTTGTATTTAATGCTAACCTAACCAAATCTTATCCTAACTTAATCCAAACTATTCAATATGTAATCATATTTTCCCTTTTTTATTGATGGATCCTCTTCATACTCGAAAACTCACTTCAGTACACCTTTATAAAGTCACTGAATAAATTCAGAGGTAGATAAATTTCCTTGTTAATTCATAAGAAGTGGTCTTATGTCTCCATAATGATTACCTATTTCTTTTGTGTAGTTCTAGTGCAGTAAAGAACTTTCCCAAGCTAGTGTTCTAAAAAACAGAAAAATGCAGGTGTAAAAATAGATAATGAAACCTCAGGGATAACCCAAGTGACCTTATGCGACACAAAAAACGTACTCTCAGAGAAAAATAATGTACAGTAAAACCTCGATTTAACGTACCTCAGTAGACCGGATATCGGACTAAATGGACACTACGAAGCCACCGGACTTGCGTCAACTATCCAGGATAATGTCCGTTAAATGGGGAGCAAGCAGTCAAAATACACGTGTTTCATGATATGCAGTGACAAGGATGTGAAATAAATTGGAACTATGGACCACATTAGTGGAAAATGGATATAGTTTGCGTTTTTAGTACTAGAAATTGCTGTTGTACTCATTTATCTTTAAGACAAAAATGTGATTGAAAGCTCATGCCAGCATATAATGGATTTTCGATTTTATCGGATCAGGCTTCCCCTCCCCCATTAGTCTGGTATAATGAAGTTTTAATGTTATCTATTGTGGGAAGTAATGCGTAATAAACTTGGGAATTTCTTTTCTCTCTCCCATCCCTCACACCGTAGTGCACAGTGCCACTCTGGACTGGCCCGAAAAAATGGGTGAATAAACTGAACCAGCCTCATGTGCAAGGGGTGATGATTCATTCATGTGGCAGAGACAGGGGCAATGGAGAGGAGTGTCAAGATCAAGTGGGGCAAGGGGGAGCATGAGCGAGTGCAAGCAGGGAATCCCCAACTGAGCAAGTCAGACGTGCAGGCTGTGTGATGTACTAGTAGCCGCTGATTCGTCTGCTGGTATGAACACAGCCTTCCATGACCCCCCATTTTCCTCAGTTCATCATTTCCTACCTCCACAGTGCCTCCACCTTGAGACATGAAGGCACTTGCAATGCAGAGGGGAAGGACTGGTGAGTGTTCTGTTCTTTAATTGAAAGTTCTATGTGATGTAGTTACGGAGCTATGACTGGTTGAAAACAGTCTACGTCTCAAAAATATAAAAATGTATATGAGAAGCTCTTGGCTCATAAGACCCCTGGCATTAAACGTTAAGCAAACTGAATGGAAGGTTTAAAAGTCAGGCATGGAACAGACCTACTGTTTGTGAGCACAATAAATCAAACGTCAAGAGCACAGGGCAAAGTCGACACAGAGTTTTTATCCGATTTACACTAAACTTGTGGACCAGTTAAGGGTAAGGCACGAATGAAAGGATTTGCCTTCGAGAACAGTTAGTCATGGGAAAGGTCAGTTCATACAGTTTTGATAAGTCTTGAACCAAACTTGGTTGAAGGGAAAAGGATCAGTCAAGAACGAATGGATTCAGTTTTGAGAACAAGCAAAGGTCAAGGTTACAGAGCAGAGTCAAAGATAGACCCATGTGATTGGGTGGAAAAGAAAAAAGTTTTGATCTGATCTGGAATAAAATTGATGGATCCGTTATGGACCAGTCAAAAACATGACATTTTTTTAAAATTAGACCAAAGGTCATGGTCACATGACAAGGTCAACTTAACCAGTTTTTATACGATATAGGCTAACGTTTGTGGAAGGGTTCAAGTTAAACAAGGATAAATAGATTCGTTTTTGAGAATACGTAAAAAATGGTCAAGGTTACAGGGAAAGGTCATAGGTCAAGGTCACTAGGCAAAGCCAGCTCAAAAAGTCCTGATCTGACCTGAACCAATTGTCTGAGTGTTTCTTCGTATTTATTTTTAAAAAATATATTTATTTATGCGTGTCTGTGTATGTCTCTTACCTAGTCCATACCAGGTGTTCTACAGGATCAGACCTTTTCCTTATTATGTTGTTATTATTTTTGCTGATGATGTTGTTGCAATTGTTGTTGTTGTTGTTCTGGCCCAAAGTTCACTGGACGTTCAGTGGACCGCAGAAAACCGACTACATCTACCAGGCACTTCCACTGATCACTTGTTTGAGGTTACGCTGAGGGATTGTCTGTGTTGTGAAAGAGAGGTACAGGAGGTAAGGAGATAAGTTGCGGCGTGCGAACTGCATTCCAGAGAGGGCATCGTGGATTGCATATTGTTTTTGTGCTGAATCAGGGAAAGGTGATAGCCTCGTTGTTGAAAGTCTAGGTTCGCTCGTGTCTATTGTGAAGGAGCAGCATCTAATGGATGAATGTTTGGTGGGGGCTCATGAAGATGTTTGTCTGGAAGTCTAGGAAGAGTGTGGTGTTTGTGTATATGTTTGTGACGTATATTGTTGAGTGGAGGAGGATGGATGTTGTTCAGAAAGTTTAGGTAAAGTTGATTTTTTTTTTTTTTTTTTTTTTTTTTTTTAGGAGAGGACTGGTGCAGCATAAGGATACATGAATGATATTGGTTCAATACTGGAACAATGAAGTATGTACCTCCCATATTAATGTAGTCCTTGACTGTAATTTTTTTTTAAATCTATATTTCCAATCCTTGTACATCACATTGTTAATCTTATATCTTTTTTTTCTTTTTTATGGTCGTGGTGCGGGTCTTGCCTAGGCGAACATTGCCTACCACAGCGCGAAATTTTCTTTTACACACACAGTGGACTTGCAATGGCTGATGATATCATCAGCCAATGCAAGTCCACTGCTGAACAAAAACCTCCCTCAACCTTCTCCATGAATTCCTTGACTGATCTTCAGCTATTATATTCACTACCGATGACATTGACAAAGGAAAGTAATCCAGTGATTATTGAGGACTCACTGACAATAGTGACGATGGATATTGCAACACTGTAACTTGGACATTAAACAGTGTGAAGTTTGCTTAAAATATGTGTAACAGCGAATTTTGACTTTGGATAAGGAAGTAATTCGACTTACCTGTTGAATAAGATGATGTCTAACATTATTTTAGGGAGCTTACGAGAGGACCCATATAATGACGGGATTAAGAGCCACAACTATCAGATATGCCTAAATTATTACCTAAATGTAGGTTCGACCTCGCTTTGAGACAATTTAACACATACATGGCGCTTCATTATGTATATTCCATTCACTTATCAGCAGTCGTTATATTACAAGCGAAAGGAGATATGACTGTCTTTATCGCCCAGAAATTCTTACAAGTAAAACTGAACAAAGATTGCTTTCCGAGACCCTCCTGAGCCAGTATACTGGGTGTGCATAAATTAATCACTAGATTATGATGCTGAAAAACAAATCAATGCTACCTATAAATGGCTTGATGCAGATAATATATATATATATATATATATATATATATATATATATATATATATATATATATATATATATATATATATATATATAAAACCTAAAGAAATTTGTGCTTTGTGTATGTCACACATATATAGCTACAATTCAGTAAACTTCTACGTGAGCTCCTTTGGTAGCAAGTAGACTATCATGTCAGCAGAGTCGATTTCATTCCAAGTGTTATGAAATATGTCTAGCGTGATGGAAGCCAGTACCTCTTTAATGCGGTGTCTTAACTCTGTGATAGTAACCTTCTTTGTATATACTGTCTCCTTTATGTAGTCCCATAAAAAGAAACCAAAGGCGTGATATCCGAGGAACGAAGAGGGTATGGAATAGAGCCATCTCGCTCCATCCAGCGAGAAGGGAACTTTTCATCGAGGAACCTTCGCAAATCTAATCCCCAGTGTTAAAAAAAAAAAAAAAAATCACGAGTTGCTTTATTAGTTACATCAAATTTTTGTATTATAACTTTCATTGTCAAACTTTTATTAAACATCGTAATCACTTGAACAATTTATGGACACCCTGAATATGTTTCGCGAGTTTTTAAAGTCATCTGTACAACGACTATCTTAAGTATTATTAAATGTGATAGGATTTTGTCTTTAACACTATCAGAGCTAATTTAGTGTAATTTAGGCCAAACAAGGCCATATGTACAATGGCGTATAGAGCACAACTTAACACATTTCTGCTTTACTCGTAGTTCTTCAGAAGAATAAAAATCTCGTATAATGTTGCACCCATGTTATGCCCAAAAAATAATATAGGCTTTTCCCACACCGTGACTTAAGTAGTTCATCTTCTGCCCAAAAACTTTATAAGCTATTGAAAAATCTTACCAGCTTCCTACTTTTAACAAAATTAATGATTACCCTCCACCTCTCTTCCTTGCCCGTCAAGGCCTGGGGTGGGTTGGGGGTGGCCAGTAATGACGGTAAAAGCTTCACTAACCTCATTATACCCTCCTCGAAAAATAATCCCATGTGCCTCATTTTGGAAAGAAGATTCATGGTCGACCTTGGCGTAATATTTACACACGAGAGGGATAATACTTTATTAGCACTATTATTATTGGCAAATTATTCACTACGAAGGGGAAAATTGTTTTTATCATTACTCTTATTACTATTATTATTATCATTATTATTATTATTATTATTATTATTATTTTTAAAGTGGTTTTGAAGCTTTCGTCATCTTTTATGGCAAATGTGGTTTATCGTAGTAATCTGTACAGGACATTACGGTGAGAAACACCGTACAACTCACGATGCTACCACGGTGTTGTTCACTGTATCAGTCAGACCATTTGGTTCATGTAATGCTGTGTACTGTAAAGTTCCAAGCATTAGCTAAACCTTAACTACATAACTCATGACCGCAGACTTTGAAATCGCAAGTAATTTGGCGCTCAGCCCTCAAGCATTTCTCATCGCCGCTTTCACTGAGTGACTTGGCTTGTTGTGGGACCGTTGGAAATAGTGATGAAAGTGCATTAGGGAGTGTTATGCCGGAAAAAGGTGGTGAGTGTTGGAACTGGGATGCGTTTTTCAGGCTTATTGGTATGCAATGCTCTCACTGAAGGGAACGGTCCAGAATCCTAGGGCAGCCATGAAGTTTAAGAGGTGCCTTCTGTGTTTAAGTAAAGGGGAAGGGCGGAACATATATGGGAAAAGGTTGTGGACCATGAAAGTGGTGGGGAAGGGAAGAAATTAAAGACTTATAAGAGATGATCATGTGTCATTGGGGTTAGAGGAGAGGGGGGCGATGTTGGGCAATATACAAGAGGCGATGGTATGTTGAGGGAGGAATCGTAAATGAGTGATTAAAAAAGCCTTGAGGATTGTTCAGGTTTACCTCTGAGCCGTCGTGCAACAGATATACCATACACCATTGCCTTAATGTTCACTGGATCAGAATTAAAAGTAGCGGAAGGTTTTAAAGGAGGAAGATATGATGTGATGGCACTGTGTAACATATATGCCTTAATGTATAGCTAGTTGTATGTAGTTACATAAGAACATAAGAAGAGAGGATAACTGCAGTAGGCCGGTTGGCCCATGCTAGGCAGCTCCTAGAAGAGTAACTGAACTACTAGAATGAGATAAGGATAGCAAAGAAGAAGGCTCTCCCCCGCCCTCCAAACCCTCCAGCCGAAGCCGGCAGGAAAAAGTCAGAAAGAACACCACGCCGTATAGAAAAACTGGCGTGGACATTTTACAGGAAAGTGTGAAAGGAGAATAGAGACTATCATAGTGTAACCTGAAAAGAAAAATTATTTTTTAATTAGTATTGGTTATAATATTTTCTTTATTCTATATCCACCCCTTATTTGTCATATGCTTATCTAGCCTATGCTTGAAACTCTCAATGGAAGAGGCAGCAACTACTTTACTAGGTAGCTTATTCCATTCGTCTACTACTCTATTACCAAACCAATTTCTACCGATTTCCTTACTGAAACGGAATTTTTCTAGTTTGAAACCATTATTTCTAGTTCTATCCTGTATGCTCACTTTAAGTACCTTGCTAATATCTCCTTATTTATACCATTCATCCACTTAAAAACCTCAATTAAGTCTCCCCTTACTCTACGCCTTCTTCTAGCGAATGCAGACTTAGTCTTTTCAGTCTGTCTTCATATGACAGGTTCCGGACGTCATGTATCATTTTAGTCATTCTTCTCTGTACATTTTCTAACGAATTAATATCCATTCTATAGTAAGGACACCAAAATTGTACTGCGTAGTCTAAATGTGGCCTTACTAATGCTAGATAAAGTTTCAGTATTACTTTAGATGATCTATTGCTCACGCTTCTCGAAATAAATCCTAGGACCCTATTTGCTTTATTTCTCGCATTAATGCACTGTTGCCTAGGTTTAAGGTCGTTACTAATCATAACTCCTAGATCTCTCTCGCATTCCGATTTGCTAATTTCTTTGTTATCTAAGCTGTATTTAGTATCTCCAATGGTCTTGCCTACGTTAAGTACTTTACATTTTTCAACGTTAAATTCCATTTGCCAAGTTTTAGACCATTTGGACAATGTATCGAGGTCTTTTTGTAAGTAATGGCAATCGTCAGTCGAGTTAATGATACGCCCTATTTTTGTATCGTCGGCAAATTTGCTGATTCTGCTATTGACTCCTAAGTCTAGATCATTTATATATATGATAAATAATAAGGGACCGAGTACTGAACCCTGTGGTACACCGCTAGTTACTAATCCCCAGTCCGACTTAGTTCCATTTATTAATACTCTCTGCTTTCGTCCTTTCAGCCAGGATTCTATCCATTTTAAGATATCGCCGTCTATACCGTGTGCTCGAACCTTCTAACTAACCTTCGTGTGGGACTCATCAAAAGCTTTACTAAAGTCCAGATAAATAACATCGTAAGCTTTATCGCTATCTACTGCCTCATAGACCTCCGAGTAGAATGACAACAAATTTGTGAGGCAGGATCGTCCTTGCCTGAATCCGTGCTGACTTTCGTTTATAAGATCAAATCTTTCTAAGTGTTCTCTAATCTTATTTGCCAAAATTGACTCTAACATTTTTCCTACTATTGACGTTAGACTTATCGGACGATAATTCGACGCAGCTGATTTATCACCCTTTTTAAAGATGGGCACTACGTTTGCGGTTTTCCACGCCTCTGGAACTTCTCCTGAACTTAAAGAGTCATTAAATAACGTTAAAAGTGGCTGACATAATTCTTCTTTGGTTTCTTTTATAATTTTTGCATATATATCGTCCGGACCTGGCGATTTTTGAGGTTTTAACTTGTTAATTTCTTTCAATACGTCCTCCTTACTAATGGTTATTTTACTAAGAATATTTTCCGTATTCTCATGGTAAATATTTGCTGCTTGTGGGACCAGGCTTAGATTTTCCTTGGTGAATACTGATATGAAATAATTATTTAGGATGGAGCACATTTCTTTATCTTCACTGGTAATGTCACCTGATTCTGTTCTGAGTGGTCCTATCCTATCTTTATTTTTCGTTCGGTACATTTGATAAAAACCCTTGGGGTTTACTTTTGATTCACTTGCAACCTTAATTTCATAACTTCTCTTTTGCTTTTCTTATCTCCTCTTTACTTTCTATTTAAAATTGTGTACCGGTTACGTAAGTGTTCCTCTCCACGTTTTATTTTTCTATATATTCCTTTCCTTTGGCCTATGAGAGATTTTAATCTGTTGTTTAACCATCTTGGTTCTGAATTGTTAGTTCTAAACGGTTTTGAAGGAATATATCTATCTTGGCCTCCGTATATTATATTTATTAACTCGTTATACTTCTCACTGGTCGAACGTCTGTTTGGTACTGGAGCTGAGTTAATTTCCGTCACCTGGACTACATTCCTATCTACCACCTCCCCTCACAGACACCTGACGGACGTCCCCACGTGCTTCCTGCGCCTGACCTATGACCTGGGGATCCCCACTAACCTGACATTCCCTCAAATAGCTAATCTCCCTGTGGAATACCGTTCGAAAATAAGCTCTTAAGCCATCGAAATCTCCTAGACGAAAATTAGGAACGGTGGAGGTATTTTCAGTGGAACAGACATCCCAAATAAATTTGAACTTAATTTCTTCATGATCGCTATTACCAAGTCGTCCACCAACCTCTATATCGCTAATGATATTTTCTTTATTAGCTAAAACCAAATCTAGTATATTATTACCTCTGGTGGGCTCTCTGATATACTGATAAAGGAAATTATCCTGTACTACCTCTAGAAATTCCTCTGACTCTGCATCTCCTGTCTGATTTCTCCAATCTATCCTTGGCAGATTAAGGTCCCCAACAATTATTACTAAGCTGGACTGTGATGCTTTCCTAATTTCCTCCCAGAGGTATTTACTATCAGCTCTACTTAATTTTGGAGATCTGTAAATTGCTCCTAAGACTAATTTCTCCCTATTGTTACTAATTTCAACCCAGACACTTTCTGTGTCCCTATTTACTTTAATGTCTGTTTTATTGTAACAGTTTAATGAATCCTTTACATAAATAGCTACCCCGCCCCCCTTTCTTCCCAGACGGTTTGACACAAATATATTATGCCCTTTATCTGATATTCTGCTAAAAATTCTCGAGTGTCTGTATTCATCCAAGTTTCACTAATAATGGCAATGTCTATTTTTCTGTACAAATTAAAGCCCTCAGTACATCCATTTTATTACGTAAACTACGGTTATTTGTGTAGTACACTTTCGATAATTACGAGCAGTTATGCCTCTACTTTGGGACTGACTATTTCTTATTTCATTACTAACTGGGAAACCCTTTACTTTACTAATATAACAATTGTTTGTACTATCGCTTATCGCCCTTCTATCATCGCTTGTTCTATCATCTATCATCGCCTGCTCAATTTGAGGTGCCTGAGTGGATGTATCTACACTATTGGTTGAACTTTTGTTCTTAATTTTGCAAGTATCGATGCATCTATCCAAACATGGTAATAATGATTTCTGACTGTAGTTGCTGCATCTTCCTGTACACCTACTTCTCAATCTCGAAAAAATCCCTCCAACTCCCTATCTATCATTCCAGCTAAACAGTAACTCCTTGCCTGCTAAGATGAGTCCCATCCCAACTATACAAGGCACTTCGTCCATAAAACCGGTCCCAGCTGTCTATGAAAGGTATTGCATTATCTTTGCAATACCTTTCAAGGCGGCAATTACACCCTATTGCCCTGCTCAACCATTCCCTTTCCAACCCGCCACCTTGGTAAAACACCAAGCACTACAGGGGTTCCTCCCCTCTCCCTAACCTTTTCTAACATCAACTTGTACCTTTTCCACAGTACCTCACTCTTACGGCTACTAATATCATTGCCTCCTACACTGAGGCACACAGTGGGTTTTTCACCACTTTCCTTTACGATATTTGAAATTTTATCTACCACATTAGCCACCCTGGCCCCTGGAAGACACACATGTTTAGCGAGTGGAGTATACATGGCCCTGTTCAGATATCTCACCTGGGAGTCTCCAACAACAACAACATTTTTCTTACCTTTCTTGTTCTGTTTATACTTACCTGTACTGGAAGTTCTCTCACCGTCCTTCTCCTCTACTTCCTCTCTGCCTTCCCTTCACATTCGTCCCGTAGTGTGTCGAATGTATTAGTTGTCTTAATTTCCGTTTGCTTTTTAAGAGTGAACTTCGTTGCACCCTTGTTAACAAGTGTCCAACCTTCAGCCTTTTTCTCTTTCTCCTCCAACATCTCCTCCAACAATTCCCTCATTTGTGCCTTCTCCTGCCTGAGAATTTGTACCTCCCGCTTCAGTTCGAGAAGTTCCTCCTTTAATTCAAGGTAGTCCTTTTCAGTACCTGCAGTGGGGACACAGCTCTCTGCCGAGGAAGCCATTACGCACTAGTTCACACAAGGTAGCACACACTATCACGGGTCACCACAACACACACACTCACGGATCACTAGCACAGCACTATCGCTGATCACTACAACACACTAACACAACCACTATCACAGATCACTAAAGCACACTAGCACAACACTACCACAGGTCTCTAGCACGTCTGAGCTGACTAGCCTCACGCACTGTATATCCGTTAGGAAGTCTGCTGTGGCTAGCTCAGGGTTGTGGCAGAATCAGCACATTCCTTTTCCTCTCGTCCTTGGGCAGTAGCAGGCAAGGTTCCACGGATGCTAGACTTGTATCACTCACCTCAGTAAATTAAGAAGCCCCATTCCTAGTTTGTTTCTTCACCTGCACATGTACCATCTATCAGTTCCTCTTCGAAAGGGTGGCAGTGGAGAAATGAACCAAGCTTCTTCCTGCAGTGTGACAAGTTTATTACTACTTTGTATTTCTGCAACTCAATCAAAGCCCGCCGTCAGTGTCATATCCTTCAATGTCTGTGTGTCTCCTGTACAGTATGCCACTACATATCTTGCCAGTATGTGGCCTGTAGAGTATTATTCGAGTTGGTATGAACTTTTTTACAATTACCTCAGCAGTTCATCACATAGCGAGAGCCGTGGCTTCCAGTCAGCTTCAACAAATCAGCTTCATTGTCACTCCAGTGACGTGTGAGGTGACGGTGCTGTGATGTCACCCCTGCCCAACCCATCTCTGTCCCGTAGCGTGGTATCACATTCTCATCACACCGAGGACCGGTGGTGAATCACAGACAAACGTGTGTGCGTGTGTATGTGTTGCCACTCCGAGGATGTGCGGCTTCATCTCGATCCCGAGAACATTTTATAACTAGCAGCCTGGCGTGCGTACGGATGTTTTAACTACCCCGAGTCAGCTCACCGACGTGTGTGTGTGCGTGTGTGTGTGTGTGTGTGTGTGTGTGTGTGTGTGTGTGTGTGTG
Organism: Coenobita brevimanus; assembly: GCF_032717465.1. Taxonomy (NCBI): domain Eukaryota; kingdom Metazoa; phylum Arthropoda; class Malacostraca; order Decapoda; family Coenobitidae; genus Coenobita; species Coenobita brevimanus. The sequence goes on from NC_137017.1 coordinate 27,090,805, forward strand.
TGTGTGTGTGTGTGTGTGTGTGTACAGTACTAGCTCGTGTGAATGTATTACCTACACAAAGACTTCTCCCTATATTTCCCTGCTCTACACTCTGTGTGAATTTATTATGAGAAAGTTGTTCCATCTTCTGTAAGATTTTGAGGTGAGTGAAATTATTCATTGCAGAATTTATTCATAGTTGCTACCCACCACCAGACAGCTTTATCTCCGGACTATACTAGTTATTATTATGTATATCTTACAGTCATGTTAAAGCATATTAGTTTGTCACTGTGCTTAAAACGTCTTTCCCCGTTCACCTCTCGTATTTGCATTTATTTATTTTTTTTTATAAATTATTATTGTTGCCTTCCCAGTCATATGAATTCTTCACTTGTAATTTTCTTTTTTTGTATTTATCCCAGTTGCTATTTGTTATTGTACATTTCATATCGATTGAAATTTTCTAAATGAGTGTTTTGACCCCTTATAACTGTCCCCAATGGCTTTATATAACGCAAAACCCTTCGAGCGGGGATTGTCTGGCGTCGAACCAGCGCTGATTCTGAGCAACGTGATGTGTGGTTTAAAACTGGCCCTCATTTGAACAGTCATGTGTTTATCACCAAAACTTATATTGCTGGCACTGATGCACAATTCGGCACGTACACGTAACTGTGCAAACTCTTTTGCAAGCAGATCCATAGTTCTTGAGCCAGTCGTGTGTAACTAAAACGACTCCTGTCGGGCGGAGGAAAGCATGGATCCCTGAAAATGGTGATGACTTATCAGCTATATTTGTTGATGGAGGTTATCACATATTTGCACCCATTATACGCTGTACGAGGTGCATGATGTTGACTAGTGAATGCTATCATAGCAGAGAAGCTGTGATGTGGCGATAGATTAAGCAAAAACTTTTAGTCGTTACTAACTCCAAAGTGTCATAAAGCATCCATATTAAATTATGTAGGTGCTTCATTAGCGTGTTAAGAAGCAAGTATGCTGTTTATCAAGATCATTTTTGCACGTTCTGTGAACGTTTGTTTTTCCCCAGTCGAAGTAATTCTTCTGGCCGTCGGAAAATGTGTTCCTTTGTGTCACATGCCTGGGAAAAGAGAAAAGCTGACTGGACTGGCCGACTCAAGAAAATAGTAATGAGATATCATTAGGTGTAATCTTAGGTGCTCTCCGGTGTTACTTCAGTATATTTGATCTTAACATTTCCTCAGCTCCTGCATTCCTTCTTTTCCTGCTGCCACTGCCTTGCTCCAGCCTCGCTCCTCACACTCGCACACACTCTTATTGAATTTTGCTGGTGCGAAAGGCTCTCCTGCATCCGACAGATTCCTCGCCTTCCAAGTTCGCATTCGATTTCTAAACTGACTGGATAAATAATATATCTCATACGACATGGAATAATGATAAAAACGTACACTAACGATTGAATTGTATTTGTCTTACTTTTTTTATTAATGAAATATAATGAAATAGAAAAGAAATAATACATTGCATGATGTGCATTAACCCTTAAACAGTACACTTTTTGCCACTTACTGGTTTACCAACTACTATATGCCAGGGACCCCTGTCCTTCCCAATAGCTTCCTAAGTTTGGATGCCCATGCTAAAGGTGGCTGTGTGGTTTTCCAGGTCTCCTTCTGTTTTGGTGTATAACACACTAAAGTCGTGGTCGGGTCTGTGAGACCCAGGTGTACTGGATAAGGGGGGCTGAAATTTACTGTTGTGTGATGCAAATTTTTTTCACTCTGTGAATTGCCCTCTCCACACCAATGTGAGCATCATTGTGTCGTTTCTTTTCTTATGGGGTCCATGTAAACAGAAATTGTAAAGATTTTTTTTCAAAAATTTGCCTAAAATGCTTTAAATATGTCAATTTTAATTGTATATTCATTTCTGCATAGTAAATTGAACCAAAAAGGTTGTAGATTGGTAAAGGATTCGGTAAATAAAACACAAGTATTTTTTTTTTTTTCTATTTTGTGGGTCTGTGAGACCCAGGTGTCCTAATGGTGTATAGGCGCAACTAGGTGTACTGTTTCAGGGTTAAAAAATGGTTACTTACCCTTCTTTTTAACGGGGAAAGCATTCAGTGGTAGAGAAATCTGTACTTTTAAATACTGAAGTTATATTAAGGGAAGAGAGGGAGGATTCATCTATGACTGACTGTAATATTTGTATTTTCTGTTGACCCCTTTCATTACCAGTTGTCTCTGTTGAATGAAATCGTCTGGCAAGTATGATATAAACGGTGTCTGGAGGGTGGAATGATAAAATAGACATGTAGATAGATTATAACGTTCTGTTCTTTTTTTCCATAATTTGTTGGTCTCTTAAATTCTTGACGAACTTAGTACAGTAACATTCATTGAAATTAAACACAGTTACGATTATTGCATTCCCAAAAATATCATAATAGTAAATAAAATGCTCGCTGTTACCTGCTCCATTTAGGTGGCGGCTGAAAACAGGAGGAATCAATCTCATTCACTCAGTCAGTCTCTCAGCACCTCGTTTGCAATTGCGTACATCAAGGCAGTTTTAAATCATCCACACCCACGTCACACTGATTTAAAGTTTGCTGAAGTTGCCTCACTTATTTCCAGGCACAGATCATAGAGAATGGCCTATTCTTACATAAACTACTTCCAATTTGAGTTATCCCATACACGCTTCACATTCTCCCGGATAGTCACATCTCTCTGATGAAAAATCTGTTTCACACAACCTTCACACCGTTTTCATGACTTTCCCCTTCTCCATCCACACCATTGCCACGTAAGCACTCTCCAGAGACGACAATAATCATATACAGAGAAGGGGAAGGATTTCTTTGTAGCCTCTATGGACTTGGATACTGCATATGACAGTGTTGATAGACACCATGTGCAGAAGTTACACAAGTATAGGGTAGACTGAAATCTTTAAATGTATTGAAGAAGTTCGATTATAGCGGTAGGGTATGTGGGCAGGTGGGAAGGGAGGAGGGTAAAAGGTATGAGACAAAGGTGGGATTGTATCAGGAACGAATTATGTCGCCGTGGCTATAATAGTCAGTCTGCCCTGGTCAGGAGGGTGAGAGAGGGAGATGTAAGGTACTGGAAAGAGGGAAATTTTTAAATGACGCTTGGAGAGGAGGGAGGAAAGTATGCCACTTGCTGTTTGCAGACAGTACGGCCTTCAGAAATTAATATTTGAATCTGGAATAGCTGTAAGAAAAGGAAACTGAAAGTGAAAGTGGAAATGAATAAGGTGTTGTGTGAGAGAGAGAGAGAGAGAGAGAGAGAGAGAGAGAGAGAGAGAGAGAACGATACGAGAGTAAGTGGACATGCGAAAGATTTTGAGAAATTGGAATGTTTTAGGTGTTTAACATTTAGATATTTGCCATTTCTTTTTTACTCTCTTCCTACCTGTCAAAACCACTGCACATTTTCACAACTGCTGTGACCAAGAGGCAAGCCAATATTCCCCCTGCTGCCCCATCACAAAAAAAAAAAAAATCACATCAAGCCGCTTTTCTTCATACGTCTTTGAACCAACACAAAGCTTATCCGTGCCCACTAAAATTCTTTTCCACGTAAGGATGTAGCTTTTCTATAATCACATGTTCCCAGACATGGACAATTGTTATTTGCAGAGCTTTATAACCAATGCCCCATTTTAACTTATTCCGTGCATATCATGATTTCCACATATAACTAGCTCAGTCGGTAGAGAGATGGCCTGCAGTCCCACCGGACCCAGGTTCAAATCCCCGCTGGGGAGGGTAACAGTTTAAGGATTTGAATTTAGTAAAAGCAGACTTTACTTATCTACTGAAGACCAGCCGACATGTCGCAAAAATACCCCCGCTAATACCAATACACCAGTCCTGTACGAGACAGCCCTAGCATGTATTCAGTATGGACGGTGGGTGTTAGCGCCCAGGTGGTGACATGTAGAGGTGTATGGTATGTAGGACTACTGGGCCTTGGGAGAGGATGTGAAGCCTTTGCCCAGAGTCGGACACATTAAAAAAGAAAAAAAAAATCCCCCACCCATGCATTCTACGTTCCCACCACCCGTATTCCTTCCCTGTCCTCAGCTCCTCTCCCCTCCACACACAAGTCCTTAAGCCTTCCTAAAATTTCTGTTTCTCAACATTCATCTCCTTATGTCGCCACCCCACACTTCCTCCTTCTTTACTTCTATCCTAATCAACATCAGTCTTGCTTTTATGTATTTCCACTCAACCACACAGTTCCATGCTTCCTTTCTCGTTAGCACTGCAACCCTCTTTCTTCTCTTCCTCTTTCATTCACTCCAGACATTCGCTTTTACTCCCAGACAGATCTTCTCGCTTCTCCTTCAGCTTCGTTCGACAGAAATCCATCACATCCATTTTTTTTTTTTTTTCATTAAATATCCACCTTAACTTTGCCATCGTCATTATATCCTTGATAATTCATACATCCCAGCCTAAGCTTTTGAACACTCCTCTGACTAACTCTACAGTCATCATTCCTTTTACGAAAGCTGACATTCCAAGGAAGAGAAGGTTTTCGGGCCTTAGTTTCCGCTCGTTTTAGTCACTACAACACGACGGGAATATGTGAGTTGTATAGTTGTGCAGTAGTCTCTGCCCGGATTTGGGAGGTGAATATGACTGACTCCCCCGTCTAAGAGTGTTGCGCAAGACCACCCACTGGGCATATGTCCCTACACCATTATCTTTGTAGTACCTTCCAGGGACGATGTTAGCCATCCACACTCTACCTCTAAGGTTCATTTCAATAATTACGATATCCAAGAACTTCTTTACATATTATTTACAGTAAGCTCTTATCACCAACTGCGAGTGTATGATAATAGTACTAATCGTTGCCCTTTCATTATTCGCTTTAAGTACACCGCCAACATTATCGCAAACATCACAAGCTGACAGCCATTCCGGTAATTGCCTGACTGATTTTTACCAGCCGGGAAAAGTAATTATCCTGGCAGAACGTTTGATGACTCGCTTGCAGAAATTGCGGCTGCTACTCCCTTGCTGTTTGTAATCTCTTCTCTGTTGGATTCTGCAGGGCTTTAATAGAAAAGTTTGTGATTATGAGATACCATCAAGTACTACACAGTAACAACACTTTAACGCACAGAGTCTTAAGTATAGTTAATAATGCAGAGATGACTGTTGTTGAACAATATGAAGTGTCTATGAAAAGGCAGAAGGAACATGATGTATGACTGTAAGGCAGAAGGAACATGATGCATGACTGTCTCTTAACAAATGCCCATAAAACAACCCCCGCAGTATATTCCTGTAACAGGCAGGTGGAGGAATCATTATCCTGAGAAAATTAATGCATGATTAAAGATCTGAACGTAGACTCTTTTGTTCTAACGCCGACCTCCAAAGAAGAGGAAAATTTCGTGGATTCGTACAAAAAGCAGTGAAAGAGCACAAAACGTATTTTTGTTTTTCGCTTATCCGACTCTGAAGCCCAGCAGTTCTTGTTTTCAATGTGCGGCAACGAATTGAGTTACAGCTCTCCACTTCACACCCTCAGCGTTTCAAGATAGATATACGTACCCGGGATGCCAGAGGTGACAGTTCAGTAGAAAACATGTAAGGGACAATTTTAAGATGATGCACATCTACCAGAAAAGAGAAAGACTGCACCTGCAGAAGGCCACACAGTGAAACACACAAACAAAAAATATTTAGAGAGAGTACATGCAGTAAGGAATGCAGGATAAGAAGAATGTTGAAATTTCAAGTAACAATGATCCTCGGAATGGAGAAGGGCAAGTGATTCGAGGGAAAGGGCAAAATCAGATAATTGTAGGAACATGACAAAATGCAGTGAATATATTATTGAAATCTTCTGTCCTTACATGATTGCTGGTCTAAATCCAGCAAAGTGGCACTGAAATGCGCGAGAAATCAACCTCACTTACTCTCATTCAGCCACTCATCTGTCATAAACAGTGTCCACAGCACCAGTGCAGCACCTTTATCCAAGAATCAAGAGCTCCGGAAGTGAGGTGCGGGGGGTGCAATGGGGCAGTTGCCCCCCCTGAATTTCTAGTGGGAGACAAACGGGAGTCTTTGCCTCAAATATCTCGTTGTGAGCTCATTTCAGACATGGTATGCAGCACAAACAGGATATAAATTTGAACACATACGCTGTGGTATTTATATCGTCAAGAATCTCAAGATATATACGAAGGTGATGTAGAGGTAGCCCAATTAGTGTCTATTTCTCGCTCTAACGCATCGTCCCATCCGGGAATCCCCTTCAAAAGGTGGTCACATGGCGAAAGAGCCTCCAATTATCCGTGTGTAGAAATGCACTTCTCACACCTTAATTCCTGTATTCTCCTACTATCCTACCTCTTTCATTTATTCTTCTACTCGGTCCTCCCAGTATACTGGAGGTATCCCTTGAAAAAAAAAGCGCCTACAGTTTTCCTCTCATATATATACTGTATCTGCAAATTCATATCTATCTATCTATCTATCTATCTATCTATATAAATACCCTCAGAACTGTGCAGAGCAGACTCAAGTAGCTATCGGCCACGGCAGTAATATCATGCCAGGAAAAGTCAAAGAAGTATTGCAAGTGGGTTTCTTCATGAGTAGCACGGTTGTGCCACAGACGCCGATTTTTTGGGAAGGTCCATAATCTTACTGGAGCGACAGTACGGGTTGCTGAATTGTCGCTGTGATTCAAGGATGCTTCACAAGCTATGATTGGTCATTAACCCCTTGAATACGGCTACGTATTTATTTGGATTATTCATATCTCTACATTACTACATTCTTTTAATAAGCTTAAGATAATCCTCAGGCACAAGAAGGGTTAACTTCATCAGCTATATTGCGTATTTTTTTTATATCTCCCGCTGTTTCCAGACGATTTCGTTCCATTTGAGAGACCGCCTCCGTAGTGACCAAGATAATTGCCTTATCTAATTTCTCCCAGCTGGAAATGTCTCCACTAAACTGAATAAAATAGTCTGCAAGTAGGAGGAATAAGACAATTAAATGCGTCACAGGATTTCAGAGGATAATGTAACACTTAAAGCATCAAGTTAGAAATATCTCTTATAAACTGAATAAAATTGGAGATAAAATCGCCTTGGCACCTGATATATAGAGGCATTATAGAAAGCTGTCCTTACTGAAAATAATTATGACGACTATTTTCTTGGTTGTTAATGGGGCATGTTTGATTTCACTGTAGTTCTCCAGTTTCCCATTCCAGCCTTCACTCCCTGCCTCACATCACACTGTATTCGTATGGACCTTATCGTCGGAATCTCTCCTTGCTCTCACACACACAGTATTAGCTTCCACATCACCATATACCTCAAACTCGTATATCTTTTCTTTCCACCAACCTTTTTTCCATTGACTTCTCTTCAGCTATATTTTCACTATGAACTCGCACGCCTCCAGTTCTCACTCTCACATCTCATATTAACTCTCACCATTTTCACGCTCTTCCTCAGCTCTCTCACCTTCACTTTCACACTTGTTTTCGGTTAAATTCACACTTCCTTAACTACCTTTAGTTTCAGTCTCGCCTTTATTTCCCTTCTCCTTCATTATCACAATTCTTTTCGCCTCACCATCATTCTCACTCTTACCTCCTCTCACCTCTTCGCCACTCTTATTTTCCGACACTTTCACTCATCCTTGTTCCCCTCTCTTTCACTCTCACCCTTAATCCCCTCACTTTTTTTTTCACCCTTATTTCCCCTCACCTTTTCTTTCACCCTTATTTCGCCTCACTTTCAGCCTCACTCTTATTTCCCCCTAATCTTTGTACTTGCTCTTTGTTTCCTTACCTACTGTATATCCTTGCCTTTTGCTCCCTCGCCTTTATTCTCACCCTCGGCCCCTCACACACTCTCAACCTCACCTTCACTGTCACCCTCAGCTGTCCTGGTCCCCAATCTGACCCTCACTTCCCGCCAACTTCACACCCAGCCTCAGTTGTGTTTACCTCATTCTCTTCCTCGCCTCCTCTCCTACGCCTCCCTCACCTATTCTTTACCACAGTCCTGCCTTGAATATTGGATCCTTATGGAAAATCAATAGCCTCAACATTGATTCATGCAGAAATTATCGGCTCAGGCGTATCCGTTCGAGAAAATTCATGAGTCTCGTCTTGTTTATGTGTTGAGTCTATGCATAAACGTCTGTCTATCTATCTATTGCCAGACGCCTCAATCCCGTTTGGGGTGGCCACAAACAAATCGCCTCCAAGTCGCCCTGTCCCCCGCCATTTCACTCCCCTGCTCCCAACTCACACCCCCCTCTCTCATATACCTCTCCACCCCATCCCTCCATCTCATCCTCGGCCTCCCCCTCCCTCTTCCCCCCTCCACCTCACTCACATACACTCTCTTCGTCAGTCTTTCACCCTCCATCCTCTCCACATGGCCAAACCACCTCAGTGTGTTCCTCATAACGCTTCCTATCACATCCACATCCACACCACAACGCTCCTTTATATCCTCATTCGTCAGCCTGTCTCTCCACGTGACTCCACAGGCTCCTCTTAAATAACTCATTTCCACTGCTCTCACTCTTGACTTGTGTCCTTCCAACAATGTCCAAGCTTCACTTCCGTACGTTAGAGTTGGTATCACAATACTGTCATGTAGTAACTTTTTCACTTCCATGCTCACTTCCCTGTTTCTTATCAATGCTTTCAAGGAACCAGCAACCTTTCTTCCCTGCTGTACCCTTTCAAGCACTTCACCCTCCAAACCTCCATCCTTACTCATCACACTACCCAAATACTTAAACGTACTCACATTTTCCAATTCCTCACCATCCAACTTCGCTGTACATTCACTAACTTCACCTCTCTCAAAGACCATCACTTTACTCTTCCCTACATTCACCTTTAGGTTCCGTTTCTTACACACTCTCTCAAACTCATCCACCAAGCCTTGCAGCTCCCCTTCGTCTTCACTCAACAACACAGTATCATCTGCAAACAACAGTACAGGGAGTTTCCAAACACTATCCTCTCTCACCAGGGCCACTCCAACATCCACTACCCTACCTTGTACCTCTTTTATTACCCCATCCATGTACAGATTGAACAACCATGGAGACATGACACATCCCTGTTTCAAACCAACTTTCAAAGAGAAAAATTCACTTAGTTCACCATCCACACGCACTGCAGCCTTCGCACCATCGTACATCCTCTTCACAGCATTCAACAACTTCCCATCTACTCCATATATTCTTAACACTTTCCACAATCCTTGTCTATCCACCCTGTCATATGCTTTCTCCAAATCCATGAAAGCTGCATACAACTTCTTTCCCTTCTCTAGAAACTTTTCCACTAAAGATCTAAGAATGAATATCTGATCTACACAACCTCTTCCCTTCCTAAAGCCTCCCTGCATAAACGTGTCTTCACTTATTTGTAGGTTTCAGGAGTAAGACACAAGAGGTAATTCAGAGGCTGGCGTGATGGTGTTCATGTGCAGTGTGTATCGTATTTTTGTACTGTAAACGAGAGACAACATTAGCTGATTACACCACTACCAGTATGATGCTGCTGATGATGATGTTGATAACTTTCATCTTCCAGCTAAGGATGTAGGGAGGCACGAGCCAGATACAATGAATGAAACGGTACGAAAGTGGCTGTAGTATCAACACCATGAACAGTGAAATGAGCCAGATTATATAGTACCCACACAACATTCTAGCGAACGGTGGTACTGGTCCGTCTCACAGGTTTAGTCATTATGTTGATTGTACCAGTAAACAAAGTTTTTCTCGCCACACAGCAAGTAAAAAAAAAAGAAAAAATCCACGCACCCATAATATAAATACCGGGTATATATATATACAGTATATATATATATATATATATATATATATATATATATATATATATATATATATATATATATATATATATATTTAATCTTTACGACAGGAGATTCGCTGGATTGGCTGACACAATTAGCGATAAGATGTGCTTTCCAATATGGAAGTAAAGACCTGGTATTTGCGAAAATACAGTAATGACATTAAAGTGGGACTGACAGAAAGGGTATGGACAAAGTGGTGAAAAAGGTATATAAGAGTGAGTCTGACGGTGTGGAGGACTAGAAAGAAAGTATAGGGATACTTGTATGTTGAGTGACCGGATGAACAAGCTAAGTGTGGAAGATAGGGACGCAAAATAGTTGAGGAATGACACAAGTGGGTGAAAATTTATCCATCACAATAAGTATATCAAGGATTGCATTTTTTTTTTTAGTTGGCAGTGGTCGAAATAATCTATATCCCACAAGCATTATGATACATTTTCTTTATTAGTCCTGCAAAGCAGGATGGTATCATTTTCGGCTCCTCGCCTATACCGTTGTGTGAGATTCTGCCTGTTTGTGTGTGTGTGTGTGTGTGTGTAATTCACCGGGTCAGTCAGGATCACTTGATGGTCGTGATCGTCAGCTTTTACCCTCCCGGAAGGGAGCTGTGAGCTCATATAGTCCGATCTAAGGGCAAGGCTGTGACCTTCACACACGCACACACCCGTCCCCTTGCTCCAGGGGGACAGTAACCACCCACTTCGTCAGTGAAACTTTTCGCAACCTGAGCGAGGCGCGAACTCCCGTCCACCAGTTGGCAAGCGGGAACGTTACCACTGCACCAGCGAGCGGTGTGTGTGTGTGTGTGTGTGTGTGTGTGTGTGTGTGTGTGTGTGTGTGTGTGTGTGTGTGTGTGTACTTTAACTCCTTCAAGGCTATTTGATGAATTTGAAATAAACTTCCCAGATGAGTTTGGCTGGGTGCTGGGAAGATCTGTGACTATATACAATTTTCCACCAGTGATTTCTTGGGAGGATCAGGCCACCTCACCATATAAACAAATTCTCATAAATAGTGAATGGAGGGCAGATATGACTCTGATATCTTAGTACAGTGTTGTACAGTGGACTGAAATCCGTAATGAGACATTTGGAGAGCGTGCCCCCCTCCCCCTCGATGATTCTTGAAGGGGATCAGCCGTCCTCTCAAAAATGAAAACAATCAGAAATGGGGAAAAGTGGGCACATGGACATCTACGAAATCGACCTCCATATTGCAGGATTGAGTCTGCAGTTTTCATGTATTCTCTCAATGCACAGGAAGAAACTGCGTATCAGCTTTACTTAAATAGTTTTTTGTGTGGATCATTAGGTCTGTAGGATGCAGTCGACAATACCAAGCACTTAAATGATAACTCAGTGGCTGTATGACTCTTTACAATGGTGTGTTCTGCTTACCACTCCCCGACATTGTGGATTTCCTCTTATGTTTCCAGAATCTTTCCATTCCATTTATTTACTGGAAAGTAGTGTTGTGAAGGTGACACTGGTAATGGAGAATGTGTTGATTATTTTAGCAGGAAACCAATTTCGTCAGCATTATGTTTTAATAAGAAATTTCAGTATAATCTTCGTGCTAAATGTTCAGGAGAGCTGGACCAGTTTATTCTTTTATCATTTCAATCCTGTGACCTATTTTTCCTTTTATTCTTGCTGACTCCAGGCAGTTATGTTCAGCATGAGAGTCTTTTTAAACAATATGAGTTAGGTATAGCCTTCATTAACCCTATTCACAGCAGAATATCTCTCCCTGAACTGAACAAAATAGGCTTCAGGTAAGCAAGAGCAACTCAAATAACATGTCCTCGGAGTGAAGGAGTTAAGCAAATTAAACAGCCAGTGCACCTGCTAATTCGCTTTTCCATCGCAGTTTCTTGCCAGACTCGCGAACTCAAACACTTTCTCTAATTTTCACCTACTTACTCTAAAATCGATGAATATTTTGTGTATATCTCTAGGTTTCCCCAGACCTAAATCATCTTAGCTTCGCAGTCTTACCCTGAATTTTCTCAACACTTTCCAAGAGTCCCCTTAACCTCATTCCCTCCTTCTCCAATCCACTATGCCGCTGCTTTAACACATACACTGTAAATCCATTAAATCTTCAAGGCATTCAGTGCAATAAAATTCGTTCGTCTTCCATATGAAAAGCGAAGGAGGACGGAGTTCGTTACATTCATTCATGCGTCTTCAGTCTTTAGCTAAAACACACACACACACACACACACACGTACAGAATAGTGGAGCAAGGAGGAGGGTTTTTCGTTACCCGAAAATTTCCCTTTCAGGCTGGTAGATGAGGCAGTTTTTTTTTTTTTTTTTAATCAATCCTTTCAAAGGTTTCAGATGTTAACCTCTCCTGTTAATTTTATTCTTCTGCCACTGCTTTGTTTATTACTTCATAGACAGAAGCTGTCACAGTAAATTACATTAAATATGAAACTCATATCGAGCATTCTAATTAATTAATAGGTATGTATACACAATAGAGACAGATAATATATAGAGAGATAGACTGGTACACACACACACACACACACACACACACACCACACACACACACACACACACGCTCGCTGGCGCAGTGGTAACGTTCTCGCATGCCATCTGGTAGACGGGAGTTCGCGCCTCGCTCAGGTTGCGAAAAGTTTCACTGACGAAGTGGGTGGTTACTGTCCCCCTAGAGCAGTGGCCCCTATATAGCTCAGATCGTATATTTATATATTTTTAATATTTGATATTGTGCAGAAAACGGTAATTACCCCAATATACTTAAGGCTAAACCAGCACAGTAAGGTATATTTCATACTTGATTTGTCAGGTTTTACCCAGACCAAATACCTTATAATATCTTATATTACCAATAAGGCCCATGGCCCCCCAGTCAATGTCCCATGGCCCCCTTGGGGGCCATGGCTCCCAGGTTGGGAACCGCTGCCCTAGAGCAAGGGGACGGGTGTGTGTGTGTGTGAAGGTCACGGCTTTGCCCTTATATCGGACTATATGTGCTCTCAGCTCCCTTCCGGGAGGGTAAAAGCTGACGATCACGACCATCAAGTGATCCTGACCAACCCGGTGAATTACACACACGAGAGGCCGTCAGCCTCTCCTTGGCTTTTCCAAAACTCTAAAAGTTGTTGAAATGGTTGCGGTATGGCCAAAACACAACTCGTATACAGTATACATATAAATAGACAGATAGATAGATAGATAGACAGATATAGATATAGATATAAATATCCAACGTCCCGAATTTTCCACTCAGAACATAAACTAAAAACTTTGTACCAAGAGATCCATTGTTTCTCTTACATGTCATATATATAATCAGGTGTCGTTGCTCGTCGCTGATACCCACAATCCATACACAACACATATTATGGTTGTTTATTCTGAACTGGAATTATGGTATTTATATTTGTCATTCTGAGTTGGTGTGAGTTCATCATTTAAAGACTTTCACTTAAATTCAGATCCATAAGTTTAACCTACCCCAACCTGGTACTGATGTGTCCGTTCGGCCACTACGATCTACCCTTGTACGAACAGTATAAAGTACAAAATACTGACCGCCAGTTACCATGAAATCATTGTACAAATGCAAAATTATCAAATAAAGTGTACAAATAATCCTATGTCTTAACTTAACCCTTTCAAAAAGAAAAACGTCCAAATAACCTTACATTCTAATTTAACCCCTTCTGAAAGGAAAATCGATCAGATTTTTTTTTTCTTAATATAACCTCTTCATGCCGATAACATTTTATTTGTTTTTTTTTTTATATCTTCGGCTGCTTTTATTCACTTCAGGGAGAAACAACAGATTGTGGGGGGATTATGGAGATTATGTCTAACCTCGTCACCACAAACACTTTCTCTGGAACTTTACAAAATCGTCTAGATGTAACAAGAATAAAATATTCATCGGAATGAAAAAGGTTAAGTTCTCGTCAGAAGTGCACCTATTTATTCCTCAGAAAAACATTCGGCCCCATAGTAAGCACGATATGGCTTTAGGAAATAAAGTGAAGTGAAATGCGGCTGTGTGACTTTTGTGGTGAGTATCAGGACCATCAACGCAAGACGGCGCACTAACCTGAATTAATGATGCTCCCAACACCAAGTAATGGGTCGTGAAATTAGCAAGTGGGACTATCTCCGGTAAAACTGGGATCTAAGTGGAAGGCAGGCTTTCTCATTAACATCTTTATGAGGCAGTTATTATGATTTGGAGGGGAATCTTGGTTCTGGGTTGACCGCTAATGATCTCCAGGAAGATAGGTGAGAAAACTTAGGTGGCGGGAGTCTTGGTTCATGGTTAAGATATTTTTGTGTTTAATTCATGGACTAACATTGGTAAAGCGTTGTTGGTAGAGCGTCCTGGTCAGAGCTCACTGTGGCATAACCGCTACCGTTCGAGTCCAAGAGGGTTTTTTTTTTTTTTCATGTAGGCGTTACCAGAGGCGTAGGTCGGTCTCCTACCCTTTAGTGTTCTGGAATGACTGTAGCCTAGCCTCGGGCCCCTATGCTCGAAAGCGAACGAAATGGGATTTGTTAGTTACAATTTTCACCATTTTTTTTTTTTTCCCTCGATGTCTTCCACTTGAAGGAAACTGTACGCTACGAGCCTGTGTGTACTACAGCACAGTGGTTTCATTATAGTAGGTTGCCAGATTCAACGGCTGACCAAAGTTTAGTCCGACAGCACCTTAATATTTACGCTCTCTCAGACTGACTACTTAGTCCATAGAACGGATGAAATCTGTTTATAGTAAATTGACCATTACTTTTATCATCTTCAAAGCACACTCAAAATATTAATAGAATGAGTATAGTACACCCCACCCATTGCCTCCAATGAGCTTTTTTAATATAAATTTTCCTTTAGAAATACCGTATATACCTAGCGGGATACGAGACCAACAGTTTTGAACGCCTCTCTTGCTCCAATAATCTGTAGGAAAGAAAAAGGATAAAAGTTTAAATTACTGTGTGAGCGGGCGCTGGGGCTTGGATGTGTATTGGGTATGTTTGTTTCTTGAGTGTTCCTGTGTCCTGGGTGTATGTGTATGCTGTGTTTTGTATGTTTTATACACACACACACACACACACACACACACACACACACATACACATACACCTATATATATACACCTATATATATATATATATATATATATATATATATATATATATATATATGTGTGTGTGTGTGTGTGTGTGTGTGTGTGTGTGTGTGTGTGTGTTTGGTGGGGGTCAGGAGTGGCCAGAATGCAAACTTCAGCCCTATACTTTTTCTCAGCAGAGTTCCAATCTACCCACCAGATCCAATTTCCATTCTATCATAGGCATCATTCTAGTGGCAGCACTGCAAGCACAATCACACTTAGTCACGGTCATTATAAGCGGAGGTGACCACTAAATCCAGCAGTATCCCTCCATTTTAATGTCGCCACATGGTCAAAGGCATCTTGTTGAACGAGTCAGCTTACTTAGACCCGTAATGTTACTTCCACCTGATCACAACCACCACGTTCATTAAATACTTGTTGCTTCCGCAGCATCACTTTAGTTAACACCCCTTGTCAGTTACAGCCCCTGCATGAGACGTTGATTCTCGATGCCTTTAGTAGGATTTTATGTACCCCCTTTTTGGATTGCCATGACATCCTGAATTACGCATCTTACTCTGCAAAAAATATACATTTGCATTTGAGATACAGTATAGCACAGTTTCCGGTATTGTTACATTTTAATTTGTTACTGTTTTTTATCACTCTCAGTCTGTCTGACCGAGCAGATCCATCAGCCACAGGAGAGCAACCGCCCCATGCAGGGCTGTCCCATGCAGTGAACAGATGTTCCCTTACGCCTGACAGTGCCTCGCCACATCGAGGCGCGTGGAATAATGTGGAGGTTTGCTTCCTGAGTAGGCGTCGCATTTACGTCTCTCCACTTAGTTAACAGGTGCACCATAGCAGGCTCCACTTCACACCGTAATCTGGTTAAATGGTTACCATCCAGAGTAGCAAATGGTTTCCTGGGTTACAGGATTCCGTTAGGCTTGCCACTTGTGTAAAGCCTCAGTTCGTCCTGTGTTCTGCGTGGTCGTCTCTCATAACCAGGTGCACGCTTGCAAGAAGTATGATGTGATTCATCTCCGTTATGCCCCTGTTTGCCAGAGCATCAGAAACTGCTTTTCATATGACCACTGAGGAAGCAGCCAGCCGAGAGTCAGATGGCTTTTACAGAGAGTTCGCCTCTTGTTGGGTGGACTGACAGAAGTTCTCTGAGTTATAGAAATCTTTGGTGGACAGCGTAATGTTGCTGTCCCTAAGGCTCGGTAGTTCACGATAATGGAAAAGGGTCACGTTATCCCCATCTACATGATTCTGAACTTCTCCCACTGCTCCTCCGTCTTCCCTCTTGCTTCATCTCCTATGTTGTACTCGATATTTAATTTAATACTTCAACTTTCTCGCAATATATTGAAGCTATTATGGTAATACACAGTGTACACATACATACCGATAGATAGATAGATAGACAGATAGATATGTCTCTACCTGTGAACCAGAAATGTCAGCATATGTCTTAGCCTGACTCATGATATTGTGCAACCCTTCACATTTTTCGGTGCGTTAGCGATGCAGTTATCTATTGTATACTTTTCATCAGATTAATAACTAGAGCCATTGATCTCTGCAACTTAGTGAAGATCTCTCTCTCTCTCTCTCTCTCTCTCTCTCTCTCTCTCTCTCTCTCTCTCTCTCTCTCTCTCTCTCTCTCTCTCTCTCCACACAATACTCCTACCCCTTCCGACCCCTTATGCTACATTTCTCTCCTTTACCACTCCCCCTCTCTCTCCACAGTGCAGTTCAGCTCAGTTGCATTTACTGGTAGGTGAGGGGCCTTTGTCTCAGGGTAAAACGCAATATTTTATGAAGGACTGCTTGAGGGACAAACAGATGAGCAGGCAAATTTGGAAAAACTGAACAATTACGGGATGTTTCTTGGACCACGATAGTACTGTAACGGAAGGACTGATACGGGCGCATTACTGATGGAATAAGATTTTGAACTGCCTAATGAACGTGTTTAGGGAACCATTGAATAGCTCACTACACAAACGCATAATTGATGGAATAATGACGATGCCTGGCCGATGAAGAAACTAAAATTAGGATGCTGACTTGGTAAACTGTTGTGACTACAGTCCACAACTCCATCAAACCACCGTCCTTCTATTATATAAACATGGCACTTCTCCTTGACTGGAGCCGCACCTGACCTCTGCTGTTGACTGATGGCAAGACAATAGGGGAGCGGGGATAGTAAACATTTACCCAGGCCATCCAATTCTCCCAGGAGGAAACACAAGGACAACTCCCCCCCTCAGTCACAAAAATCACATTTCCACGCTGCTGTATTTGCTCCCCAGACGAAAGGAAGCCACACAGATGAAAGGAAAAACAGACAGCCAGCATGATGAACAGAGAAAGCATAACAGCAATCTCAGGTAAATAACTATAAAAAGCACCCTGCTTTTGGCAGACAGGCCAAGAGAATTCTCCTTTCTACCTATCTCACTCAAAATTCTACCAATGTTGAGTTCAGAAGAGACAATGTCTCACCGTATATATGGTCTCAGTATTGAACAGTTATTTTACAACCCTATCTGGCATTACTCACCCCTCTGGGTGCATCATGGGTCAAGTATCAGCTATCTTTGTTATGCCAGTGCCAATTGAGGACCTGCCCTTACATGCCTTAATAAGCCTCATCCACTAGTCAGAACCTTTACCAGTCTTCAGCAGTCTTACACAAACTATTATAGGGAACAGTAACAGCCATATTTATAGCACCATCTTAGCGGCGCAGGTGCCTGAGGCTGGACTGCCGTATTCCGGAGCAGTTAAGGATAGAAGGCTTATCTCTCAAGCTGGTGGTATTTTACACGGCAGACATAATAATAATAATAATAATAATAATAGTATTAATATTAATATTAATAATAATAACCGCGATAATAATAACAAGAAGAGGTGCCAAGGCACAGCAAACCCGTCCCCGGCAGTCATTTTAGTGCTGACGAAATGTCACATATCAAATTTGGGGTAAATCAGATGAAAATTGGCTATTTTATGGCCATTTGAAAATTTAGGTCCGACCCACCTGACATCAGCGTTGCCTGTCATTGACCCCCCCCCCCACTGCTAACTGGGGGATGACTCCCCTGATATAATGAGGTATGTTATAGGATTTAGATTTGAAAGATTCGCCTTTAGGTTTTGGTTTCATATCAAATAATAATAATAATAATAATAATAATAATAATAATAATAATAATAATGATGATGATAATAATAATAATAATAATAATAATAATAATAATAATAATAATAATAATAAAAATAATAATAATAATAATAATAATACAGAATGTATTTATAGCGTCATAAATTGCTTTCTCTCCAGGTGCAGAATATTGACAAAAAAAATATTTCGTTGAAACTTGAAAAATGCACACAGAAATATTCCATTTCGTTTCGCGTGCATAAAAGAATATCTTGGCGTTGACTTACCTTGCTTCCGAGACGCCTGTGAAATATTGTAACAGAGTAACACATTGCCACTCACCTCTGTGCCACTGTTTATCTTCTGAGATTAAATTCATTTGTATGATGTTGGTAATTCATGTATTGTGTTCTCTCTCTCTCTCTCTCTCTCTCTCTCTCTCTCTCTCTCTCTCTCTCTCTCTCTCTCTCTCTCTCTCTCTCTCTCTCTCTCTCTCTCTCTCATGGAGAAACATACAAAATTCATACATACACTCGCATTCCCATCCAGCAGCCCACACACACACAGACACACACACACACACACACAGTCACCATCACACACCGCCATTGCCACCATCACCATCATTATGAACGTCATAGGAGTACATAATATTATAGGAGTTCATAGGAAGTGTAGATAACAGGAGGCCTGTTGCCCCATGACGATGTTATCTGCAGGAAAAGGATTAATTCTCCTAAGATCTAACCAACCCGTAAAAAAATAAATAAATAAATAAATAAGACAGAGAAGAGGAAGGCTTTCCCCCGCCCACAATACCATCTGCTTAAACCGACTGGAAAAAGAAAAAAAAAATGCTAGTTAGAAAGAACAAACGTGTAAATTTTATAGGAAAGGCAGAAAAGGAACGACGATGTACGTTATAAAGATCTGTGAAAGAAAAGCAAACACAATCGCCGAATGGGCTCATTATTAATTAAACCTCTCCCAGTCGTCAGCATCACCCCAACCCGGAGGTAAACAACACTAAGTTAGTCATAGCCTATAGACTTAAAATATTTGTCTAGGAGAATTTTCAATGTATTGATTGTTTTTGCACTAATTACTGTTGCTAGTAGCCTATATCATTGTTCCACTACGCGAATATTAAAGTAGTTTTTCCCTATACTAGTGCTGCATCTCCTGCTTTTGAGTTTCATTCCATTATTTCTAATCACAGTCTCGTTCTGTATTTTGAACAAATTATCAGAACTAACATCGTCAACTTTGTCAAGAATCTGAAGTACTTGTATTAAATCTCTGGGTAGTCGTTTTTTCAGAGAAAACATAATAGTGTCTACTAAGCCTTCGTATGGTAAATTTCCCAGAGATGGGATCATGTTGTGGCTCTGAGCTGCACTCTCTTGAACCTATATTCGTTCATAATAAGATTCTGGGACCACTGCTGTACACAGTATTCTTGGTGTGGTCTAACTAATGACGTGTAAGGCTTAGAAATTACATCAGGCGTTTTATGATCAAAGTTCCTTGCAATGAACCTGAGCATTGTCCTTGAGTTTGTTTCTGGCTGATGTACTCTTGAGTTTTTGAGGTCGTTACTGAATAACTCTTAGATCCCTCTCGTCCTTTACTTCCGTCAGTGGGGTATTCAACATGCGATATGCATATTTAATGTTGTTATCGCCAAAGTGCATTACCTTACATTTATCCACATTAAATTTCATCTGCAACTTTTCACGTCTGTTTATTAACTCATCCAGGTCGTTTTGTGTAGATACACAGTCTGCCTCTGTAATCATAAGAACGTAAGCAGGGAGGATAACTTCAGTAGAGCAGTTGGCCCATGCTAGGAAGCTCCTAAAAGAGTAATTAAACCACTAGAATGAGATAAGGATGATAAAGAAGAAGGCTCTCTTCCTTCCTCCAAACCCGCTAACCGAAGCCGGCAGAAAAAGTTAGAAAGAACACCACGAGCATGGAAAAACTAACATGGATATTTTATAGGAAAGTGCGAAAGGAGAAAAGAGACTATCATAGTGTACCTGAAAAGAAAAAAAAATGAATGTATTAGTACCGGTTATTATATTTTTTTATACATAGCATTTACTTTTCATGCTTATGTAGCCTATGCTTGAAACTGTAAATGGAAGGGGCAGCAACTATTTCACTAGGAAGCTTATTCCATTCGTCTGCTGCTCTATTGCCAAACCAGTTTCGATCTATTTCCTTACTGAAGCGCAATTTACATGGTTTGAAATCATTACTTCTAGGTCTAACCTGTATGCTTACTTTAAGTACCTTGCTAATATCTCCTTTATAAGAACATAAGAGAAGATAAATGCAGTAGGCCAGTTGGCCCATGCTAGGCAGCTCCCACAAGAGTAACTAAACTTCTAGAAATAAGTCTCTCCTTACTCATCTCTTCTCTAGTGAATGCAAATTTAGTTTTTTCAGTCTGTCTTCATGTGAAAGGTTCCGAACGTCATCATGTATCATTTTTGTCATTCTTCTCTAACGAATTTATATCCATTCTGTAGTATGGACACCAAAATTGCACTACACAGTCTAAATGTGGCCTTACTAATGATAGATGAAGTTGTAATATTAGTTTAGATGTCCTGTTGGTCACGCCTATTGAAATAAGTCCTAGGATGCTTTATTTATCGCATTAATACACTGTTGCCTAACTCCTAGATCTCTCTCGCATTCCGATTTATTTTTTTACTTTACTATCTAAGTTGTTTCTGATATCTAAAATGGTCTTGCCCACGTCAAGTCCTTTACATTTTTCCATGTTAAATTTCATTCGCCAATCTTTAGACCACTTGGAAAATATATCGTAGTCCTTTGTAGGTTAACACAGTCGTCAGTTGAATTAATAATACACCCTATTTCTGTGTCATCGGCAAATCTGCTAATACTGCTAACGCTTCCTAAGTCTAGATCATTTATACACACAATAAATAATAAGGGGTCGAGTGCTGATCCCTGTGGTACACCCCTAAAATGAGAGGGAAGAGAAAATGCTTAAGAGGCTAACATAGGAGCTGGGTAGGGCTTATGGCTTGACTCATGCATTTCACCATATCCTCTGCGGCCAGTGCTTGAGGCTTAGGAGGCTCCACGTCACAGCCATGGACAAAAATTCGCTAACGTTTCTCTTCTTTCAGAGGCAATGGAAGGGGTTGTATGAATTATTTTTATGTATTAGCAAACTGAAACAAAAATTAAAAGGACACTATCAAAAGTTTGGTGAGGATTGAACAATATGAATAGCAGAACACATTGCTGACAGAGGACCAGGGAAAACACACACACACACACACACACACACACACACACACACACACACACACACACACACACACACACACATAGACATATTTCCAGTCAGAAACCTACAAAGCTTCATCGAAAGAATTACATACAGACAGGTTGATAGATGGGTTATAGCTGTATACCTACTGTAAATGACAGCTCGAAGGATATAGATGTACAGATACATAGATAAGGCATTGCCTGATCGACTACGATAGTCTGACAGATCGAAACGTAGGGTTTTGGTGGAGTCACCCCCTCCCTGCACTGTTGCCACGTTTCCGAGCTGACCTCTCCATCAGCGATGACCTTGACACTGTTTCCCTCTTGTGATCTCCGTTTTTCTAATACCCCCTATACCCCTGCCACCAACACCCCCTATACCCCTACCCCCAACAACACCCCCATCAACAACACCCGCTATACCTCCACCACCAACACCTCCTATAAATATAGACCCCCACCATCAACACCTGTATAATAATTAGCCGTTGATAATTGCTATACTTTTATTGAGAGCATACATTCTACCCTATTGCTCAAACTCCCTAATCTTACAATCCCATCTGTCTTAATCCTTCCCACTGCCTTCGTTCCTAAATCCCTTAATTGATCTATTTTTAACCTAAGTGTCCCCACACCTTTTAAACCATTTACCTCTCTGTCACTATTCTCCACCATATGTATCAACTTGTATTATATTGTGTATAGAACTTTCATACTGTATGCTGTACTACTGTATAATGTATAAGAATACCCACTGTTTAGTGGAAATAAAGTTTTATTATTATTATTATTATTATTATTATTTCTCTCTCTCTCTCTCTCTCTCTCTCTCTCTCTCTCTCTCTCTCTCTCGCTAGATTTTGTTATGTGTCATCCATGGTTTTTTACTTCCATTTTTATGTATGGATTATAATTTTGACTTTATTTCCGCACCACCCTTGAGGTAAAAGTCACGGCGCGTTTTTTTTATAGAGGTTTCCCCAATAGGCCTAAATCCTGTAGGGGGTTGGTGACCTCCCACAGCGTACACACAAACACGTGTCGCGTGAGTGCTGCCACCCCAGAGCTGTTTGATATATTTATTTTAATTATGAAAGGATCGCCTCTTCCCACTTTTATCCCTTCAAATTTTCTTGCAATTATACTTGCTAAATTAATTAGCAATGTTAGAAGTGTTGGGGAAGTAAATAATAATTAGAATATTTTTAGAGCAACACTGCCAAATTTTTATGCCACGTTTCTCTATTATCGTATAATATAGTATGCAGAATAGTTTTATTCTTCCTTGATACATGTCAGCACTTTCATTACAGTTATATTAGTATGAGTTATGTTTATGTATCATTCCTACTACACAAACCACAGGCGTTATACATCGTAGGGTTAGGAAACATGGCAATAGTGTAGGGAGGGGGTGACTCCACCCAAACCCTATGTTACGAGGAGGAACACTATAGATAGCTGGAAATACAGTGCAGATAGATGCATATGTATTGATAAATAACATACCGGTAGATAAATAATTATAGATGCAGGTAAACAAAAACACGCAGGCAATTAGATGGATATAGATACACATACGGACATAAAGGGGACAACAGCGGCAAGCCGGTTGACCTATACTGGGCAGCTCTTGAAAGAATTTGACTATGTTAACTGAATAAGGCAAGGACTGTAAAGGCTATAGCTCTCTGTGCCCAACAAACCCACCTGACCATATCATCAATATATATATATATATATATATATATATATATATATATATATATATATATATATATATATATATATATATATTGGAAAACTGAAGTACAAGAAGTACACGAAAAGACAAAAGACAAACACATAAGTGCCAGTTTAGAATTAGTAACTGATACCATTTTCGTAACCTGGATAAAAGCCCCCTGGGACAAAAGCCAAGAAGGACAAAGGCTTCTGTTAGGTTAGGTTGGGCAAAGTTAGGTCAGATTAGGTCAGGTTAGGTTAGGTTAAGATCGGACTTAAGTCAAGATAGTTTAGGTAAGGTTAGGTTAAGTTAGTTTAGGTTAGGCAAGGCACGGTTGTGTTATGCTGTGTGATGTTAGGTTAGGTTAGGTTCAGATAGGTTACGTAAGGATAGGTTATTAGGTTAGCTTAGCTAAGCTTAAGTTGTGTTACTTTAAGTATGGTACGGTTTGATAAGACAAGAATAAATTAGACTAGACTAAGATTATATTTAGATTAGGCTAGATTATGGTAAGTTCTTTTGTCCTAAGGAATCTTTTGTCGTAGGGAGCTATTGTCCTAGGTGGCTTTTGTCTTCGAGGATTTTTGAATAAGGTGTTTTTGTCCTATACTCACTTAACCGTCTTAAGTCTGTCTAACCTATTCTTGAAGCTGTAGTAATGGCACCAGTTACATTACCGAGTGGTTGATTCCACTCATCCATTGCTCCATCGCCAAACAAGGTCCTGCCTGTCTCTGTATGAAACTCCAGTGTGGGATCTCTGTATGAAACTCCAGTGTGGAAGGTAGATATCCGTATGTGACCAGTACTCACAGCCCAATGCATAGACCTTTGAGTGAATTAAGAAGTAAATATTATTCCCTAAAGCGTATCCACATTTTCACACATGCTAGGAGAAGGAATATGTAAGGACAACGAAAGCAGCGAGAGAGAGAGAGAGAGAGAGAGAGAGAGAGAGAGTTTGCCTACCACCTTCTAATCTCTTCACCTCCCACTTGCGATACGAATAAATCCCTTGTAGGTGGAGTCAGTTGTAAATTTCCCTTAAACTCATTTGAGGTACCTCCTAAAGTCATAATAATAATAATTACAAGGGAGATAATCATAAGATCATTATTAACTGCCTCGGCTTTCCTTTGAAGAATGAGAGAGGAAGATTTATACCCTTACTGAATTTTTTGAGAAGGTGGGCAGTGAACACAATTTTCGTCGATCTGATTAAATCACCGTACAAAGAATGATAAGTATTTTTATACCTGTGGCAGATTTGTGTTACATGTATAGAAATTAGTGCTCAGTAAGACGGTAAGTATCGATAAAAATTACATTATTTAGATCGACTTTAGGATAGCTTTTTGGTAGTTCCTCACAAGATGGTATTAAAAAAAGAAAGTGATTGGTGTTTTCGCAGTGAATGATATTTCCATCGGTGCTGTTTCTAAAGATAAATATTTCTTTGTGGATACTTCTTAATCATCGTATGTATAATTCTTGCTTTATGATTTGTTAAATTAGAAAGGTTTGCTGAAAAAAAGAAATGGATTTACATAACATGAAAAACTGACTGGAGACTATTTCAAATGTTTCGTCCATTGTTTCGGTTTGGAAATATGGCAAATTTGAAAGATAGTTTATTTATTTATTTTTGTGGAGGGGTGCGTCTACAATACAAACTCATGTTATTGGCGGGATATTTTAAAACGATATGACTTCAGGCGAAATGAAAAGTAGACGGTTAACAATAGTGGCACTGATCCCTTCAACCCAGTGACGGATTATCCTGTTTTATTCTTACCTCCAGACGATTTTACTTGGAGCAGACAAGACTTTTCCAACTAAAGATGTTATATATACATATATATCTATATCTATAGATAGATAGATAGATAGATGAAACATGTATTGAGTATATAATATATGAAATATATAGCCATCTATTCATCCACCATCCAGTTCTATGCAACCCCATGAGGAGCGTAGGAACCCAGAGTTAGACAAGTTGGTCCTGACATTTAAGATGAGAGTGACCAGTCTCACTCATCCTTGAGTGGCAGTACGTAAGCAATAAACCCCAACCATCTCTTACATATAAAGCTACAGAGGCCGCCTTAATCATCCACTAAAAACAGGCGCCATAATATGGTCGTATGGTTACCACCCAGCGTAGTAAATGGTTTCATGGTGTACAGGAAACCATTTGGCTTGACACTCAGTGTAGAGTCACTCATAGGCAGAAGGAAGAGGAAAGAATGAAGGAAAGAAAGACTGAAGAGGGAGTGTAAAGTCACCCGTAGGCAGAAGGAAGTGAAAAGAATGAAGGAAAGAAAGACAGAAAAGAAAGGAAGGAAGGAAGGACGGGAGGAAAGGGCAGACACCCAAAGCAGCACTACATGGAGTGAGTGGATGGTGAGCGCCCCATCTACCACCATAAACATATATCATAAATATATATCCTACATATGCGTGCATTTAAGTACTTGGGTAGTTCGATGAGTAAGGATGGAAGTTTAAAAGATGAAGTGCTTGAAAGTGTACAACACGGAAGAAAGGTTGCTGGTTCTTTGAATGCAGTGATAAGAAATAGGGAAGTAAGCATGGAAGTAAGAAAGTCGCTGCATGGTAGTATTGTGATACCAACATTAAGGTAGGGAAGAGAAGCCTGGACCCTGTTGGAAGGACACAAGTCAAGAGTGGGAGCAGTGGAAATGAGTTACCTGAGAGGAGCATGTGGTACTGTACAAGGGGAGACAGACTGACAAATGAGGAAGTGAAGGAGCGTTGTTGTTTGGATGTGGATGTTGCAGAAAGCGTTAAGAGAAATACACTGAGGTGGTTTGGCCATGTGGAGAGAACTAACAGTGAGAAATTAACGAGGAGAGTGTGTGAGTGAGGTGAAGTGGGGCGAGAGGGAGGAGGAGACCGAGAGTGAGATGGAGGGATGGAGTGGAGAGATATACGAGAGAGGGTGTGTCTGAAGTAGGAGGAGGGCAATGTAATGGCAGGGGACATGGCGACATTGAGGGGATTTGTTTGTGGCCACCCCCTCACGGGATAAAGGCGTCTGGTTATAGATTAACATCTTTGGTCATAGAGGCTCTCCAAAACTCCGCCATCGGGCTAAAGGGATTAATGTCACTGTTGCCAACTATCTGCATTTTTCCATTTCGCCAGAAGTCAGATCGTTTTAAGTAACCCCGCCTATAACACAAGCTTCTACTGTAAACGCACTCAAAATAATTTAAAAAAAAATACCTTTAAGATCTACGATCTTTCCAAACTTAAACAATGGGAGAAACTTTTGAAATATTCTCCAGAAAATTTCTCAGGTTCTGTAAAAACCAACTTTTTTCCAGACTTTTCATTATTTTCCCAACAAGCCCTATACACACTATCATTACGAAATTCCCTGGGAGAAAAAAAAAATGGTGGAAAAAAGTCCTTAGGCTGCAGTGGATAAGTGGCCTACTGCAGTTATTTTATCTTCGTTTGTTCTTATGTACACAGGAGATTCTTACCAATCGTTTGTGGGGGGGAGGGGGACTGTCCTTTGTCGGAAACAAATTAGATTTCAAATGTAAGGCACATGATGTAATATTGCAACGTTGTCTTGCTGCAGATTATTCAGCAGTAGTTTGCTTTAAGCTCTGTGAAATTGATATCAGTTCCTTCAATATCTAGAGAACATAAGAACATAAGAAGAGAGGATAACTGCAGTAGGCCGGTTGGCCCATGCTAGGCAGCTCCTAGAAGAGTAACTGAACTACTAGAATGAGATAAGGACTGGCAAAAACGAGGCATGGCAGCAGTATGATATATATATATATATATATATATATATATATATATATATATATATATATATATATATATATATATATATATATATATATATGTATGTATATATATACTGATTTTGATAGAAATATAAAACGTGTAGACTCGGGCAGTGTAGCCGAAAAATTAAGCATTTTAGCTGAATGAAGAGAGAGAGAGAGAGAGAGAGAGAGAGAGAGGGGGGGGGTTCGGGAGTGGGAGGGGGATTAAAACTGACTCCAAACCAGCTTAGCTTCCCTCCCTTGTGAAACACCCTATCTCCCTTGTGTGTTATTAAGTGGGAAGGGAGAAGTAAGCCGGTGGGTTTGGGTGGGAGAAAAGAAGAGAGAGATGCAAGAAAGGAGAGAAGGAAGGAAGAGAAGGGAAAGATGATGTAGATAGACAGAGACAGTAGTGCAGTGATGTGGTAGAGCATTTTCCCACTGTAAAGGCTTGCTTGGGTTGAAAAGGTTGTTAGCTTCGATAGTTCTCTCGCATTCCGATTTAACAAATAAATCGAAATGCGAGAGAGTTCTGGGACAAGCACAAAAAAATAAAACAAAGCTTATCAATGTTCAGATCATTCCCTGGAATATTTACAACGGTCGTCGTAATATTCTGTTCTCAGTATTATTATTGGGTAAAGGGTGATACTGTACATTCTTCCAGATATGAGCTTGACTTACAGAATAGAAAAGTTTTGGAACACACACACACACACACACAGTGGACAAGGAACGGAGCTAAGGAGCTTGAATGAGAGTAGTTATGTGTAAAGTACAGGTTCTCTCTTCAGTATGAGGAGGAATTTATGCAGGGGGCGGAGACTGAAAAGAAAATCCTCCAATGACACGAAGCGAACAGGTGTGGTGGGGTATGGGGGGCGGGGAACAAGAGGTATTTAAGTCGAGGGCAAACAGTGACCGGGCCAATGTATGGTCTGGCCTGCACCATAGGTGCAGGAAATCTTTGAAAGAAAAGTGTGCTCTCACATTTCTCAGTCTTTCGCTGTTGGTCACGCACTGAATAAATATTAGTGGTAGAAATGGCTCGTGAATTGGCTATTATACTCCTCATGCTGGTGGGGAATGCCCTGGCTCATACCATTCCGAGCAACAACACAGATATCGAAAACGACACTCTTGGTCACGTGAAACTCAGTGCAGTCGACATCAAACGCAGAATCGAGCATCTCCAGCGCGGCCTCGCCATTATAAAGCGTAGTGTCGACCCTGAAGGAGCCGATTGGACCCCTGAACATCCCATAATACGTGATATTTATGAAGATGCCCGGCCTCATCTCCTCAAGGCCAAGAAACCGAGCTTCTGGATGTCTCTGGTGGAAAAATATGGAGACCGGATAGCCACTATTATCGACCACCTACTGACTGGAAAGTTTAGTGAATTGAACAACGAGCTGAAGGACCTGAAGGAGACCGCTAAGGAGATTCCATCACAGGTGTACGACTATGGAAATGAGGTAAGTTATTTACTGTACACACCAAGTCAGCTTAGGAGACTGTACCACTTTCCTTACAAATTTTTAGGCTAATTTGGCGCGTTTTATTTGTGCAGTATATGTAATTCAGAAAGTAGATAAAAAATGATACAGTGAGTCTTCTCAGCCGATGATAATACTGTCTTGAATAAGTCGCTATGTGGCACAATTTTTTTTCAGTATGTCTGTTTCATTCCTCAGTAAATTACAGAAATATTGGCACCATAAAGTTTCATTTATAACCATCAAGGATTTGCCGGTTATTTCAGTTTAGAACACCAAATTTATGGGGGGTAATAATGTCTGGAACACATCCCTGACGCATGACAATCCTTCAGTGTATTAATGCGAGAAATAAAGCAAATAGGGTCCTAGGATTTATTTCGAGAAGCGTGAGCAATAGATCATCTAAAGTAATACTGAAACTTCATCTAGCATTAGTAAGGCCACATTTAGACTACGCAGTACAATTCTGGTGTCCTTACTATAGAATGGATATTAATTCGTTAGAAAATGTACAGAGAAGAATGACTAAAATGATACATGACGTCCGGAACCTGTCATTTGAAGATAGACTGAAAGACTAAGTCTGCATTCGCTAGAGAGGCGTAGAGTAAGGGGAGATTTAATTGAACATAAGAACATAAGAAGAGAGGATAACTGCAGTAGGCCGGTTGGCCCATGCTAGGCAGCTCCTAGAAGAGTAACTGAACTACTAGAATGAGATAAGGATATCAAAGAAGAAGGCTCTCCCCCGCCCTTCAAACCCTCCAGCCGAAGCCGGCAGGAAAAAGTCAGAAAGAACACCACGCCGTATAGAAAAACTGGCGTGGACATTTTACAGGAAAGTGTGAAAGGAGAATAGAGACTATCATAGTGTAACCTGGAAAGAAAATTTTTTTGAATTAGTATTGGTTATAAGATTTTCTTTATTCTATACCCACCCCTTATTTGTCATATGCTTATCCAGCCTATGCTTGAAACTCTCAATGGAAGAGGCAGCAACATACTTTACTGGGTAGCTTATTCCATTCGTCTACTACTCTGTTACCAAACCAATTTCTACCGATTTCCTTTCTGAAACGGAATTTTTCTAGTTTGAAACCATTATTTCTAGTTCTATCCTGTATGCTCACTTTAAGTACCTTGCTAATATCTCCCTTATTTATACCATTCATCCACTTAAACACCTCAATTAAGTCTCCCCTTACTCTACGCCTCTCTAGCGAATGCAGACTTAGTCTTTTCAGTCTGTCTTCATATGACAGGTTCCGGACGTCATGAATCATTTTAGTCATTCTTCTCTGTACATTTTCTAACGAATTAATATCCATTCTATAGTAAGGACACCAAAATTGTACTGCGTAGTCTAAATGTGGCCTTACTAATGCTAGATAAAGTTTCAGTATTACTTTAGATGATCTGTTGCTCACGCTTCTCGAAATAAATCCTAGGACCCTATTTGCTTTATTTCTCGCATTAATGCACTGTTGCCTTGGTTTAAGGTCGTTACTAATCATAACTCCTAGATCTCTCTCGCATTCCGATTTGCTAATTTCTTTGTTATCTAAGCTGTATTTAGTATCTCCAATGGTCTTGCCTACGTTAAGTACTTTACATTTTTCAACGTTAAATTCCATTTGCCAAGTTTTAGACCATTTGGACAATGTATCGAGGTCTTTTTGTAAGTTATGGCAATCGTCAGTCGAGTTAATGATACGCCCTATTTTTGTATCGTCGGCAAATTTGCTGATGCTGCTATTGACTCCCAAGTCTAGATCATTTATATATATGATAAATAATAAGGGACCGAGTACTGAACCCTGTGGTACACCGCTAGTTACTAATCCCCAGTCCGACTTAGTTCCATTTATTAATACTCTCTGCTTTCGTCCTTTCAGCCAGGATTCTATCCATTTTAAGATATCACCGTCTATACCGTGTGCTCGAACCTTTCTAACTAACCTTTTGTGTGGAACTCTATCAAAAGCTTTACTAAAGTCCAGATAAATAACATCGTAAGCTTTATCGCTATCTACTGCCTCATAGAGGTGTTTAAGTGGATGAATGGTATAAATAAGGGAGATATTAGCAAGGTACTTAAAGTGAGCGTACAGGATAGAACTAGAAATAATGGTTTCAAACTAGAAAAATTCCGTTTCAGTAAGGAAATCGATAGAAATTGGTTTGGTAATAGAGCAGTAGACGAATGGAATAAGCTACCTGGTAAAGTAGTTGCTGCCCCTTCCATTGAGAGTTTCAAGCATAGGCTAGATAAGCATATGACAAATAAGGGGTGGATATAGAATAAAGAAAATCTTATAACCAATACTAATTCATATTTTTTTTCTTTTCAGGTTACACTATGATAGTCTCTATTCTCCTTTCACACTTTCCTGTTAAATGTCCACGCCAGTTTTTCTATACGGCGTGGTGTTCTTTCTGACTTTTTCCTGCCGGCTTTGGCTGGAGGGTTTGGTGGGCGGGGGAGAGCCTTCTTCTTTGCTATCCTTATCTCATTCTAGTAGTTCAGTTACTCTTGTAGGAGCTGCCTAGCATGGGCCAACCGGCCTACTGCAGTTATCCTCTCTTCTTATGTTCAGTTCTCTCCTTCCCTCTTCTCTGTCCGTCTCTACTCTTCCTACCAGCTATCTGCACCCTCAGGATTTCCAACTACAGGAAGCAATGTCCCGGAGAAACTGCTCTCTCAGCTTCCTTACCCTCTCTCCACCCTGTCCCTCACACTTTTTTTTTTTTTTTTTCAATTCCTCCCTTCTCCCATCTCTCAGTTCTCCAAATTTCGTCCTCTCAGTTCCTAGCTGCCACTTCTGTTTTTAGGTCCTTCAAACTCCACAAAAAATCATGTGTCTGGAAGTTCTGCCATCAGCATTCATGAGAGAACGACTACCAGACAAATTGGACTTGAGAATTTTTCCTTCTCTCCCTTTCGCTTTCCCCTCCTTCCTCCCAACCATCTTTCTCTCCCTGTCTGTTCCGCCTCTTTTCATCCCTCCCTTTCACTTTTTTCCCACTTGTGTTAGTCTTCCTCCATGAAGCCGAGCCTCTTTCCACTCCTTCGTTTTCTCTTCTCGTTCTCCCATTTCAACAATGCCCATTCATTCCACCTCTAACCATTTTTTTTTTATTCTGCAATCCAGCTCTTCCACCAGGCGCTGCAAGAAACCATGTGCCTGGAAAGGATTCTCTGCCACTTGGACCCAGTGAGGGAGCGCCTTCTGAGTACGTGGTTGTATGAACGCCTCATCCTGTGGGGTCTGGGCCGGTCCAATGTGATGACCCCCTTGGTGGATCGGTTCCTAGAGGCAGCCTATTTGATAGCAGACGCGCAGGTTGAACACCACAGCCTATGTACTATGTTTACATGTAGGATACTTGTGTTCGGAGGGTATGATTATTTGCCCGATGTTATTAAGCTTTTAGGATTCAACGAGTCTGAAGCTCAAAAGAGTGCGTAAGATCATTTTCCCCGTAGTAACTGCTATTATTGGATCAACGTCATGGAGGGTTTTAGCAAACAGATCTGGGGTTCATCAAAAAGTGGCTTTAAAATGTTGGGTTTCTTACTTTAGAAGAAAGAGGCATAAATATTAATCTTTTAGTTGATCGTTCCATAGACTGTACATCTCACCCACTGTCTCTTGTTTGCCCCCAGAACCATAGACGGCAACCCCAAAGTTCTCGGTAGTTCCACCCCACGCCGATAAGCCTGCATTCACTAGGGTTCATTATGTCACTTGCTTGTGACGCCTCATACCCACTGCCATCATGCTTAGATTCATGTGCCTGGGACGTCATAAGCTATAGTATTCATTTAGGATATTGATTCCCTCATGCACAATACTTTTGGGAGCCAGTGTGCGTTACTTGCCTTGAGAGGTAATTATTGGCCAGTATGACTAATTGGTCACTTAAGAATTAATTGTTGTGAGGTGCAAGGAGTGAGTTGATTTTGCCCCTCAGTTTTAACTAAGATCTGAATTTTCCTGCACTCATATCGGTAGGCCTGAAAGATATGTACCGAGAACCTATCTGTATTGCACAAATAGATATTTTCCTGTCATTTCCTTTTTTATGACCGACCGGATAATCGGCACTGTAATTTCATCGAATTTCACTCAGTCATATTTTTTTTATCTTCATCTCTTGTATTTTCATCATTATAAATATACCTACCTTACTATATTGTACAAATATTTAAGCTTAAGGTTCTTCCTTTACTGTCCTTCTATTGGTAGTGTAATAAATAGGCTTCATCATTAAAGTCCGACCAGGACCTATTTCTCGTTGTATTATTGCCTTCAAGCGATTTAATTTAGCTTTTCCTACTGCCACAAATCTCTCCTAAGCTAAATAACATCGACTGTAAATAGCAAGAATAAGTATTTTTGTCATCGGGTTACACACCTGTGTGGATGTATATATATGTGTGAGGCCAGTCGGCTTGCTTCACACATTCTGTTTTATTGCTGTGATGCTTATATATTTTCATAAAGGTATTTTTATTCCACTTTTTATTTATTACCACCTACCATTTTTTGTGTGTGCCTATGTGTGTTATGAGATGAGGTTTATAAAGGTTACATTTAACTCTTTCGGTTCTAAGATTCTCAAAAACTTTAATGGTTTCGTGCTAAAAAGTTAGAATACAAAATACATAATCGGAAGGAAAGTCTTTGGTATTACATTGTTATTTTTGTAAAATTTTATTCAACTTCTGTAGAGAGGGTAATGAAGGTTCTGTCTATTCCTTCAACACACACACACACACACACACACACACACACACACACGAACTAAGGCCACATCTCCGGGAAATCGGGGTATCGGGAAACCATATTCTACCTTTTGCGAGATGTGAATTTCTACACAATTCACATCACAAGTAACAGAATGTGTATAAATATGACACACTGTACAACGAAGATCCCGAGTAGGCGCCAACATATTTGACAGACAGACAGACAGATTGAGAAATGTGAGGTGAGGGGATTTAAATCAGGTAGGATCTGTACAGTACATAAAAGTGAACCGTGGGGGTCGCCACCGGAAATGCATATTTGGGGCGGCATCTTGCTATCTCTATTTTGTTCCTATAGACTATATGGTAGTGGTCCTTTTTACATATAAACCCGTCAGTTCGTCACAGTATAGAATTGTGATTAGCATTGTGTAATATAAACGGAAATTATAACTTCCTATTGACCTTTACCTTGTTTAATGTCATATCTAACGTACAGAGACAAACCCCACTTTCGTCTTTTAAATTTCGTAGAATTTTGAGACAGGTGTGTGGATTGGCTGTACATATCATTGGCTATTCTCTTCCTAAACTCATCAATATGGGGGCACTGCACAATGAAATGTTCAAGTCTGTCCTTCACTCTAGCCACAGACTGGACATTCTTTAATCGCTCCACTTTTTTGACGATTACAACATCTTCCCACAAATACACGTGATCGACTGTTGTCCTAGCTAACTGACGTACATTTTGATGCTAGTGGACTGTCGTAATTCCGCACTCTTCCCTTCTTACTCTTATCTCGTCCTCACTGTTTAGTTCTTATAAAAGCTTCTATTTGTCTCACAGACCTTCCAAGAAAAAAAAATCTTTAATTTTGTTTCAAGCTTTTGCAACTCTGTCGGCTCTTCCATTACCAGAAACCCCAACAAGAATGGCGCCCCTGAGAGAGAGAGAGAAAGAGAGAGAGGGGGGGGAGGGAGGGAGCAATGATGATAGACAAGGTTCAATGGGACAGATGGGGTAAATGGAGAAAGAGTTTAAAACATGAAGACCGGGGGATAGAAGGTACAGGGTGGACTGTGGTCTTTAGGTCTCCAGAGCTCAGTGTAGAGATCCGCTCTATTCCCTCATGCTGTTATCTTCCCTGCAACACTTGGTACTATGTCTTCGTTTCTTCACCAATTCAATTATAACTAGGCAGTTTTCTCTTAGGTTAATACCCCTGATAAATTTCTCCTCCTCCTCCTCCTCCTCCTCCTCTTGCTACTTCTTTAATTTTTTACAAGGGTAAATATTGTCAAGCGACACATCAACTATACAGATGTGGAGATTTCATGTTGTATTATGTTTATTAAACATGGAAAGTTACACAGACGTATGTCAGTGTACTGAGGCTGCGTGGAGACCTTGGATTCCCTTAGGAATGATGGTAGTATTTATTATAACAGCGTCTATATAGAAAGATAGATAGATAGATTTCCTTTTCCAGAATAAAGAAAAATGCCGTTTTCTTAATGAAAATATGGAAGGCAATAGGGGAACGCCGTTCCCCCTCCACTATAGCACTGCTTATTCTTTTTCCCCTTTCTTCATTGTCTCCTTTCCCCCCTCTTCCTCCCTCCCTTTCTCTTGCCTCTCACCCCCGCTTAACAAGACACAGGGGAGATCGGGTGTTTATAAGGTATGAAAACCTAAGCTGGTTTGAGGCAGTGTTAATTCCTGAAGGCAAAGAGCCTTCTTCTTTGCTATCCTTTCTCATTCTAGTAGTTCAGTTACTCTTCTAGGAGCTGCCTAGCATGGGCCAACCGACCTACTGCAGCTGTCCTCTCTTCCTATGTTCTCTCTCTCTCTCTCTCTCTCTCTCTCTCTCTCTCTCTCTCTCTCTCTCTCTCTCTCTAGTGATGTAGATGCTGCCCCTTCCATTGAGAGTTCAAGCATAGGATAGATAAGCATATGACAAATAACAAGTGGGTATAAAAAAAAATCTCATAACCAGTACTAATTCATTATTTTTCCTTTTAATTTTATTCTATGATAGTCTCTTTTTCTCCTTTCACGCATTACTATAACATGTCCACGCCAGTTTTTCTTTGCTGCGTGGTGTTCATTCACATTTTCCTGCCGGCTTAGGCTGGAGGGTTTGGTGGGAGGGATAGAACCTTGTTGTTGTATAGTTACACTCTTGTAGGAGCTGCCTGTCTTATGCCCCTGCCCTACTGCAGTTATCCTCTCTCTCTCTCTCTCTCTCTCTCTCTCTCTCTCTCTCTCTCTCTCTCTCTCTCTCTCTCTCTCTCTCTCTCTCTCTCTCTCTCTCTCTCTCTCTCTCTCTCACACACACATACACAAGTTAACTGATACATTAGACGTACTTTCCTTGCTGAGCTGCGATGCTGTGGGTAGGTGCCACTTTTAATCAAATACAAAAATATCAGTTATTCTGATGTCAGATATAAAGTTCAGTGCACAAGATACTGATAATTGAGCATTAAATGCTCTCAGGTATCAGGCTAAATCAGGCAAATTTTGATAATTATGATGTCTTTTTCTGATACTATGTTGTGTGAACTGGTAATTCATTATTGAGGGTCATAGTAATGTACACTCAACAGATGAAGAGGAGGGTGGAGCTGGAAAGGAGAGAAATGCTTAGGTGGCGTTACTCTTCAAAAGATTAAATAATACCGCCAGTTTTAATAGATGACACCTGTAATAACATTCTGCACGTATGTAGAGTGTGCAACCAATATTTAGCATATCGATGTTATTATGAACATCCTAATAACGCTATAATGAAAATTATTGTTTCAATGAAATAAAATACAATGCAAGCAGTAAACCTATTCCACGTCCCTGTGACTAAACGAAATTCCCATTTCAACCCTCATTTTGAGACCCACAGTTCTAAGAAAAACTGAAGCACTAAATATTAATCCCATAATTATCTCTGTTATACTTATTTTGACTTTAGGGATAGACTTGGTGGGATAAATAAGACAAGTTTAGGGGATAATTCCAAGTGACTACACACAAGGGAATGCGGTGGGTCTGTCAACGAGGGGTTAAGGGATTAGTAGGAGAGGGGTTCTGTCTCTCTCTCTCTCTCTCTCTCTCTCTCTCTCTCTCTCTCTCTCTCTCTATATATATATATATATGTGTGTGTGTGTGTGTGTGTGTTTGTGTTTAATTCATATATTTTCATATGAAGATTGGAGAAGGCGAAGAAGTTTCTGATCATGCCCCCCAAAAAGGGGGGGGCAGGGTAAGCGATAAAATAAAAAAAGTAGGAAAGCTGGCAGCACGATATGGCAACTTAGGATCACCGACTAAGCCTTTAATGACTGCCGACTGTTGTCTTGGGGAAACTCCGTGACTAATGTTTTGTGTATGTAAAGTTTTAGGGCAGGAGTTTCATATTTGGCTGAGTTTTCGTCACTTGCTGAAAATATGCCGCCCAGAACACAGCTACTGTAAAATCTTGTAGCTGCCATTTATTGTGGTTTAGTTATATAGTACTTTCGTCTGCAACAAGGAATGACGACTGTAGTACTGTAGTTAGATTTGGAGGGAAGCAGTGTGATTTCATGCCGAAAAATTTGCCACGGTATGTCTTGTTATATACGTATCGAGTCATATTTTCTACTGGCAAGGCATTGCGAACATACCTCGATAATTCTGTACCACAGGTAGTGCGTATATCCAGATAACGACTCTGAAAACTGGGTGATATTATACTTTTAGTGTACTGTCCCTGCTTGTGAGTCGGACGAGCACACGTCCAGCACGAGACAGCCCTTGTAAGAGGCGCGGGTTAGTGGCGTCAGTGTATCCCATCTATACTCGATTTAAAAAATTAAAAAGACTTTATCATCCTCTAGCTTTCCAGCTTGAAACAGTGAACGAGGTATAAATCTTTAAAACATAATGAGGTAAAATTCTCTTGTTCTGTAAATGGCAGCTACTATCTAAAGAAATCTTGAAGAAGGAATTAAAAACAACATACCTGTGCAATATCCGTTAAGAGATATTTAAGGAAAAACGTTACTACAAACATCGTTATACGTGGAACCATCGATCAAGTTTTTCTTTATTTTTTTTCCGGGTGTGCCTTTGCAATGAAATATGCCAAAGGTTTTTCTGAATTCGAGATGAATAATGTAATTTATATCGATGTTTACCGCCTTCTTGAACAATTATTTCAAAATTAGTCATAAAAAGGCAGCTCCAAATACTTATCACAAATGCTGTCATTCGTTGTGTGTTGATTTAATAATGCTGTGGATTATTTAAATGAACGAAGACTGTTTCTAGCTTCATAAAAACGCAGCTTCATTTGAGTACGACTGCACTTTTCCGCTCTCATTCCGCAAAGAAGAACCAAGGAAGCTGATAATGTTCTTTAAATTATTTTGACCTTAGAAATGCATGTAGTAGGATGAATTAGATGAGCTTAAGGGATAATTTCATCTGACTATACACAAGGAAATGAGGCGTGTCTGCCAGTGGGAGGTGAAGGGATTAATAGGTGGTACTCTCTCTCTCTCTCTCTCTCTCTCTCTCTCTCTCTCTCTCTCTCTCTCTCTCTCTCTCTCTCTCTATATATATATATATATATATATATATATATATATATATATATATATATATGTGTGTGTGTGTGTGTGTGTGTGTGTGTGTGGAATATCAGGTCTATCTACTGTATACCCAGATGCCTTAATCCTATAAGGTGTGGTCAGAAGCAAATCGTTTCCCTGTCCTTTGTTCTCTCCCTCTCTCCTCCCTTTCTCTCTTTCTCTCTCTCTCTCTCTCTCTCTCTCTCTCTCTCTCGTCCCGTTCCCTCTCTCTCCTTTCCTCCTTGACTTTTATAAGTTATTTATAATTGTGCTTTCATTTGTTAATTTGGTTTTGTTATATTTAGTAGTAGATGGAGTGTCAAAGTTACTGTCTGCTGAGAGGTTTGTTACGTTACTGATTCATACACCCCGACGTAGTGGTCCAGGGGGAGGGGAAGTGTGAAGGGGGATTTGACCTGAGACACCCAGGAGGGATTAAGAAGGGAGGAGAGGGGAAGGGGGCTGGATTCACCTACCACGTGGTCAGTATTAGAAGAGAGAGAGAGAGAGAGAGAGAGAGAGAGAGAGATTACGTGTATAGATATATGTGCATCAATAGGAACAATGTATATCAGTGTGTGCAGTATGTACAAAGGAACAAATGAATACAAAGGCAGTGACAGCCCTCTCTCTCTCTCCCCCCCCCCCCTCTCTCTCTCTCTCTCTCTCCTGGCGGGAAATGTGAGCCACCCTGAGTACTTTTGATTCTTTTATAAGTTATT
This sequence comes from Coenobita brevimanus, assembly GCF_032717465.1. Lineage (NCBI taxonomy): Eukaryota > Metazoa > Arthropoda > Malacostraca > Decapoda > Coenobitidae > Coenobita > Coenobita brevimanus. The sequence continues at coordinate 27,129,458 of NC_137017.1, forward strand.
TATAATTGTGCTTTCATTTGTTAATTTGGTTTTGTTATATTAAGTGATGCCGACAATGCATTCAATGCATGCCTCTCTCTCTCTCTCTCCCTCTCCCTCTCTCTCTCTCTCTCTCTCTCTCTCTCTCTCTTGGGACATTGAATCTCCTCATTCTCCCTTGGGACATTTATTTTAGGCCAGATGGATGTGTAAGTATTGCCACTCACAAGAATTACATGAATTATTTCTTTTACTTTGGATATTGGCATATTTCTTCTTTTTTCAGGCTCATTATCTTATATCCATAACTGTGATATTATTACCCACCCTAAAACTACGCTAAAAACCATTAAAAGTGACTACAATATCTTTTAGCAACACTGTACAATATGTATGCCATGTTTCTGTGTTACTGTATAAATATTTTATGCATAATAAGATTACTGTTGATTCATCCATCAAAATACACAAGTGTAAGTTTTATTCATCTGAATTTATCGAATTTGTGATGCCTTGTACATAAATAGCTTCCGTTTCACATCGCAAGTTGGGGAAACGTGGCACCATTGCCCACAGGTGCTGGCCACACCCCCGCCGCAAACAGGCGGGAATCCGACTATATCTATACCCAGATGCCTTAATCCTATAAGGTGTGGTCAGAAGCAATTCGTTTCCCTGTCGCTTTGTTCTCTCCCTCTCTCCTCCCTTTCTCTTTTCATCTTTCACTTTTTCTCTCCCACTCTATATTTCTCGTCCCGTTCCCTCTCTCTCCTTTCCTCCTGTCTTTCTGTAAATCCTCGTCTCCCCCTCCTCTCTCTCTCTCTTCCTTTCATCACTGTAAGTCTGTTCCATATAAACTGGCGGAGAGAAACCTGTATTTTCCTTCCCAAGTCTGGGTCAAACGTAGAACGCAGGTGACCTTTGAAGGATTATCCCTCTCTTTCCTCAAGCCCCTCCCTTCTCCCTACTCTCCTGAGAGAGAGAGAGAGAGAGAGAGAGAGAGTGTGTGGTTGTGTGTGTGTGTGTGTGTGTGTGTGTGTGTGTGTGTGTGTGTGTGTGCGTGCGTGCGTGCGTGCATGCGTACGTGCGCGCGCGCACGTGTAGATGTAGGTGCATGTGTGTGTGTCGTTATTTTCTGTGGAGAGCCTTTTTCTGTGCTACCCTTGTGTTATTCTCATAGATTAGTCTTATTCCTGTTGTAGCTGCCTAGCATGGACCAAAAGGTCTACTGCAGTTACCCTCTCTTCTTGCAGTATGTTCTTATATGTTACTTTTAGCAACTTACATGATTGTTGTATTAATATTTTAAAAACTAACTAAGACAGGTTTCAAAATTTCCCATTCATCTTAGACACACACACACACACACACACACACACACACATGCTCCCACGCAGGCGCATATAAAGTATAATTCTCTATCGATAGTTCTTATAAAAATATGTGGAACATGCTGGGACTCTTGGGTGAGTATAGCTTGAGATGACTGGTAACAAAGAAGAGGAAGGAGGGAATGCATGAGTGGAGCACCTGCTGACCCGTACTGGTTCAGGTGTGCGTTTGGCCTCAGGTCAAGATGGGTGAAGCATTTGCCCTGAGGTCACATGCAGCATTTCCTGGAACGCCCTTGATGATGCTTCCCAACATCCCGCCAGGTCACTTATAATAATGGACAACGCATCATACCACTGCAAAATCATAAATAAAGCACCAACACAGAGCTTACGAAAACAAGAAATTATAAAGTGGCTTCTTGATAACAACCTCCCTCATAACCCTCTGCACACTAAGGCTGAGCTGCTACACCAAGTGAAAAAAAAAAAGAAACAGACAAATAAAGACAAGCAATTGCTTGAAATTGATGAAATCGCCAATAATCCTGGTCACCAGGTGCTGCGGCTTCCTCCCTATCATTGCCAGCTCAACCCCATAGAGCTGATTTGGGCTCAGGTCAAGGATGATGTGAGGAAAAGAAACACAAATTCTTCTCGAAAATTACGAGTGATCGAAGAGCTGACGAGAAATGCGATAGAAAAAATAACAGCAGAAAACTGGCAGAAATGTGTGGCACATACAAAAAAAAAAAAAAAAAAAAATAGAAGAAGAATGTATGAGAAATGACATTGCTGTAAACCACATGGTAGAAAATTTTGTTATCAATATATCGAGCGAGTCC
>NC_137017.1:27136612-27184112 GCF_032717465.1 Coenobita brevimanus
GATGAGACGCGAAGTATTAGTGTTGAGGATTATACCGGATTCCCTGCCTTAGTCAATATTCTTTCCGTGTAGCTTAGTTATAAGTGACGTTTGTGGTTGATGTTAACATTTATAACAATTCTTTATACATAAAATAGTTTCCAAAACCTGTTGATCACATTTCATTGCAAAAGATTAAATACAGAATAAGGATATTACATAAAGGGAAATTGCAATATGTAGGGCAGCCTCTGTGGTTCTTCTAGTTGTCTAAGTTATATGTTTCCTTGCATTTTTTTTTCTTTTTTTTTGCTCAAATTTGTAAGAGGTGAATAAATTTTTAACAGAACTTTGCCACAGTCACTGATCCTGAATTCAGCACACTCACGCGCAAAAGCAGCCCTCGAAGGTGGGCAGATGACACGAAAGAGTGACAAGTGACGACGTGGAACAAAAGTGTAGAGAGAGAGAGAGAGGGGGGGGGGGAGGTGGAAGTGTTATGATGGATAGTTCAATCTCATCAAGAAAAATGCATCAGACAACTGTAAGAATCGAATGATAAGGATTTTTTCACCAAAGTTGTAATGAGATGAGAGAAGACGATATGATCAGTGAAATGGTGATGCCAGTTTGTGCACCAGTGTTGTGAAAGAGAGGATAAATATTGAAATTAGCTCTGCCAGCGACACAGCAAAACAGAAGTGACAATTATCAGACTGATGAAAGGAAACACGATGATACCGATAGAGCGTTATTTGTGTAATCAAAACACTGATACTTCGATAGTTAATTGGTGTGTTTACACATGGGTATGCTAATGCAAGTAAAAATGGGTGTACTTAAATTATTACCTGGGTCATGATATGCCAATAATATTAGAGTGATGGGTGATTACTTTGTCCTTGTTACATGTAATTGTCTTCTTGTTCTGGAACGAAACTTTGAATTAAAAAATCGTCACCCATCACCATACCAACCAGTCCTGCCCACTTACCTCCACCCAACACAACACCCTCCCCCCCCTTTTTTTTTTTTTAACTTCTCAACTTCTCCCCCTCACCTAACTGCCAACAGACATGTGTGACTTACATTTTCCCACCGCCAATACCGCTCTTCATACAGCCCTCATCTGTACAAAATATATTAATCTCAAGGGTGTATCGACAAGCCACACCTGGGGATGTCCGTCAGGTGTCTGTGAGGGAGGAGGTGGTAGATAGGAATGTAGTCCAGGTGACGGAAATTAACTCAGTTACAGTACCAAGCAGACGTTCAACCAGTGAGAAGTATAACGAGTTAATAAATATAATACACGGAGGCCAAGATAGATATATTCCTTCAAAGCCGTTTAGAACTAATAATTCGGAACCTAGATGGTTAAACAACAGATTAAAATATCTCATAGGCCAAAGGAAAGGAATATATAGAAAAATAAAACGTGGAGAGGAACACTTACGTAACCGGTACACAATTTTAAATAGAGAAGTAAAGAGGGAGATAAGAAAAGCAAAGAGAAGTTATGAAATTAAGGTTGCCAGTGAATCAAAAGAAAACCCCAAGGGTTTTTATCAAATGTACCGAACGAAAAATAAAGACAGGATAGGACCACTCAGAACAGAATCAGGTGACATTACCAGTGAAGATAAAGAAATGTGCTCCATCCTAAATAATTATTTCATATCAGTATTCACCAAGGAAAATCTAAGCCTGGTCCCTCAAGCAGCAAATATTTACCATGAGAATACGGAAAATATTCTTAGTAAAATAACTATTAGTAAGGAGGACGTATTGAAAGAAATTAACAAGTTAAAACCTCAAAAATCGCCAGGTCCGGACGATATATATGCAAAAATTATAAAAGAAACCAAAGAAGAATTATGTCAGCCACTTTTAACGTTACTTAATGACTCTTTAAGTTCAGGAGAAGTTCCAGAGGCGTGGAAAACCGCAAACGTAGTGCCCATCTTTAAAAAGGGTGATAAATCAGCTGCGTCGAATTATCGTCCGATAAGTCTAACGTCAATAGTAGGAAAAATGTTAGAGTCAATTTTGGCAAATAAGATTAGAGAACACTTAGAAAGATTTAATCTTATAAACGAAAGTCAGCACGGATTCAGGCAAGGACGATCCTGCCTCACAAACTTGTTGTCATTCTACTCGGAGGTCTATGAGGCAGTAGATAGCGATAAAGCTTACGATGTTATTTATCTGGACTTTAGTAAAGCTTTTGATAGGGACCCACACGAAAGGTTAGTTAGAAAGGTTCGAGCACACGGTATAGACGGCGATATCTTAAAATGGATAGAATCCTGGCTGAAAGGACGAAAGCAGAGAGTATTAATAAATGGAACTAAGTCGGACTGGGGATTAGTAACTAGCGGTGTACCACAGGGTTCAGTACTCGGTCCCTTATTATTTATCATATATATAAATGATCTAGACTTAGGAGTCAATAGCAGCATCAGCAAATTTGCCGACGATACAAAAATAGGGCGTATCATTAACTCGACTGACGATTGCCATAACTTGCAGAAAGACCTCGATACATTGTCCAGATGGTCTAAAACTTGGCAAATGGAATTTAACGTTGAAAAATGTAAAGTACTTAACGTAGGCAAGACCATTGGAGATACTAAATACAGCTTAGATAACAAAGAAATTAACAAATCGGAATGAGAGAGAGATCTAGGAGTTATGATTAGTAACGACCTTAAACATAGGCAACAGTGTATTAATGCGAGAAATAAAGCAAATAGGGTCCTAGGATTTATTTCGAGAAGCGTGAGCAATAGATCATCTAAAGTAATACTGAAACTTTATCTAGCATTAGTAAGGCCACATTTAGACTACGCAGTACAATTCTGGTGTCCTTACTATAGAATGGATATTAATTCATTAGAAAATGTACAGAGAAGAATGACTAAAATGATACATGACGTCCGGAACCTGTCATATGAAGACAGACTGAAAAGACTAAGTCTGCATTCGCTAGAGAGGCGTAGAGTAAGGGGAGACTTAATTGAGGTGTTTAAGTGGATGAATGGTATAAATAAGGGAGATATTAGCAAGGTACTTAAAGTGAGCATACAGGATAGAACTAGAAATAATGGTTTCAAACTAGAAAAATTCCGTTTCAGTAAGGAAATCGGTAGAAATTGGTTTGGTAATAGAGTAGTAGACGAATGGAATAAGCTACCTAGTAAAGTAGTTGCTGCCTCTTCCATTGAGAGTTTCAAGCATAGGCTAGATAAGCATATGACAAATAAGGGGTGGATATAAAATAAAGAAAATCTTATAACCAATACTAATTCAAAAAAAATATCTTTTCAGGTTACACTATGATAGTCTCTATTCTCCTTTCACACTTTCCTGTAAAATGTCCACGCCAGTTTTTCTATACGGCGTGGTGTTCTTTCTGACTTTTTCCTACCGGCTTCGGCTGGAGGGTTTGGAGGGCGGGGGAGAGCCTTCTTCTTTGCTGTCCTTATCTCATTCTAGTAGTTCAGTTACTCTTCTAGGAGTTTCCTAGCATGGGCCAACCGGCCTACTGCAGTTATCCTCTCTTCTTATGTTCTTATGTTCATGCCCACTTTTCAGCACTCACACTACCCATTTCTTTTCCAGTGTTGTGATTATAATAATAATAACAAAAAAAAAGTGATTGTTTCGACTACCAGCAAATATACGGGTACATAGCTCTAAGGCATATATTATACAGTATTCCTTCTATCTTAGTCAACCATCGTTGCAGCATACTCATTCGTCTCTGACCACCTCACCCAATTCAGAAAGACCATACATAGCATATCATCTAAAAATGCTACAATATGACTCTTTGTACACACTGCTTCAAAGACATAAGTCAATCTAAATCGGTTCGATTAACCTCACGTGGACTGAATTAATCTGAAAAATATCTGTAATGAATAAAGCGACTGAGTTATGCTTGAGACAATCTGCATGGTTCTGAATGTGACTTAAATGAACTGGAAAGGGGAGAATAGTTTTGATCAGTTTTGAATGGGTGTAAAAGGACCTAACTGGCCCTGAATTTGCCTGACTGGATTTACCTGAATCAATATTCACATAACTGTAACTTGATCTGTCTTGAATGAGCGTATTCTGACGTGAAATTACCTAAGTGTATTAAACTGCAGATGAAGGTCCCCAACTGAAAGTGCATGAAACTGAAGACTGTAAACTGATTTGAAATTACTTGCAAGCCCGAAATGAGTGTGAAGGGCTTATTGACCTGATTACAAATGGACTGGGGTAATTTTTCTTGAATGACCTTGGACTGATGTAACCATGAATACCCCTGGACTGACGAATTTTCCTTATTAGGTTACAGGGGATGTGAAGGGCCTAGGTAGAATTAAAGGGGCCTGTATGATCTGGAACTAACTTAATCCCAAATGAACCTCATCTGATCTCGACTAATGAGGTTGTTCTGGACTGGATATGAAATGACTGAATGAACCTACAGTGGCTTAAACTGAGTTAATTGGATCTGAATAAAGATAAATGAGTTTGAGTTGTCCTTATTTGACCTAACTGAGAAAAAAAATGACCTCATTGGAAGTGAAATAACTGGATCTGAACGTGAATGCGACTTGAGCAGGCCTTAACTGACTCGGCTGTACCGAAATCGATGTGCCAGGACTGACTGGACCTGAAGATGCCTGAATATCCACAATACTAATTTGTTGTTATATAGGTCACAGGATGTCATTTCAATTGCCGTGGGTGACAAACTAGTACACGTAAATCTTATATGTACTATTTGCTGATGGAAGTCAAACATGTATGAGAACAATGGCAAACCTGACAGAAGCAGCAGTAACAGTTACCGAACGAGGAGCAGTGAATATCTGTGAAAACACAGGCCGTGTGGAGTTACACTATTATGTATGATGTAAAACTAAAATATAAAAAAGGATAGATGAATGAGTAGCATTCTTGAATATAATTATTTCATCTGAATAATTAAAAAAAAAAAAAAAAAAGCAATGGTGTTTAGCAGCTAAGTACATGTCCATTTCGACTCTTCAGAACCAAAATGCGTTTGGTTTCTTGAAACCGCCAAATGTTTTTGTTTAGCATGGAAAACGCTCGTAGTGAACGGGTTAAAAGGAGATGTATGCGAGTATTTATCTGAATATTTTTCTTTCATCTGCCCCATACATTTCGCTTTCTCTCCTGCTGCTCTTATTTTTCATCCCACTGGATGCTTCTTCTTGCCAGCTGATATGCTTAGAATACCATGGACACTTTTAGCATTCCTGACCAAACACTGACCCTAACTATGTCTCTGACTCAGATTTGTCAGCTGCTAGATTTTTTCTGTTCTTTTTTCTTTCCTTTCATTTTGAGGACTACTTTCTTGTTTCATCTTCCTTGCTTCCCTCACGTTCACCTTGCATTCTGTAATATTATGACCTCTTTGTGTATAAATAAAAAAAGTAATAATAAGTAGAAGTAGCAGGCACGGTAGGTATATAAATTGTTATCATAAACCTGGCTTCTCACTGGAGTTGTTCCTCGTCTCACTATCTTTAAATGAAATGGTGTTTCCTAGTTCCCACCGTTTCTTGAATTTGTTATGTATCACTTGTTAACTCGGACATGTATTTGGCAGAACACTTATCTACTACGTGGAAAATTATTAAATGATTCATGATTTTCTGGTTTTGTTTTGAAAGCTACACGCCCGAAACTAAGGTCAGTCACTACACACGAATTCCCACCTTCGCCGTTCGCTCCTAAGTGTCGAAGACAGCCGGATGTGGAGCCAAGATGGCGTGAGATCACTGTCTATCTCAACAGGAGGAAAGATCAGAGGTCATGAAGGTAGATAATGCATACTCTCAGTCTGGGAACTAGTTTTCGCCATCACTTTTACCAATGGTATATTTAAAATTATCATTTAAACTGTCTAAACCGTTCAGGCATAATAAGGGTACACATATGAATAGAACAGAGAATGGCCTTTATGAACATAAGGTTAAATGACAGAACAGGATTAATTACTGTAAATAAAGTTTATACCAGTATCTCTCTCTCTCTCTCTCTCTCTCTCTCTCTCTCTCTCTCTCTCTCTCTCTCTCTCTCTCTCTCTCTCTCTCTCTCTCATATATATATATATATATATATATATATATACAGGTATATATATACTGTATATGTATATAAAATTTCTAAGTGTATTACACGAGGAATGGGTGTGAGGGCATGGAAAAATAAGCATCTCGGGTTCAGTCTTACGTTAATGAGTTGCAGGCCCTGTTAGGGTTTCTCTTCTGACTCTTAATTAGTTCTTTTATTCCTGGCCACCTGCGGAGTGGCGCATTCCATGTGTGACTGCTAACGAGAATGGGACTCCGGCCAAGAACAATGAGCCACAACACTTCCCGTCTCCAGCAATGATACGCATTTTGCTCTCTTTTACAATAATATAATAAGGTGGGGGCACTCACCATCCACTCACTCGATGTACTGCCGCTCTCGTGTGTCTGCCCTATCCTCTCCTCCATCCTTCTTTCTTTCCATCCTCTTCTGTCTTTCTTTCCTTCATTCTTTCCTCGTCTTTCTGCCGACGGGTGACTTTACACTCCCTCTTCTGTCTCCTTCCTTCATTCTTTCCTCTTCCTTCTGCCTATCGGTGACTCTACACCGAGTGACAAGCCAAATGGTTTCCTGTACACCAAGAAACCAGCAACTACGCTGGGTGATAACTATACTGTATAACCAAATTTCGGCACCTGGTGGTTTATTGGGTAATTACGGTGCTCCAGTCGGATTGAGCCAGTGAAGGTTTACATCCAAGGGATGGTTGGGGTTTATTGCTCACGCAATGCCACTCAGGGATGCGTGAGGCTGGTCACTTCCATCTTAAATGGCAGGACCAACTTGCCTGGCCCAGGGCCCCTACGCTCCTCATGGGGCAACAAAGGATTGGATGATGATGATAATAATCTGATACGTCTTTTATTAATAAGAGTAATACCTGTTGTAGAATTAAATTGTTGTATTCTTAATAATGTCTATACACGTGTGTGTGTGTGTGTGTGTGTGTGTGTGTGTGTGTGTGTGTGTGTGTGTGTGTTTACCATCTGCGTCCTTAATTTTTGCATACATAATTTATCCTCTGTAACTCTTTGTCTTCTCCCCAACACCGTCATAGCACCAGCAGCCACATGACGGTATTGTTCTCCCTCCTTGCTGCTCAAGATGAGCTTTTGTCGTGCGAGTGTAAAGATATCTTTATGGCTTTTTCTCGCTTGGGAGCGAAGTGACGTGCAAAAAAAGATTTATTGCTGCGTACCTGACTGTTGTCTGTATCCCATTACAAAATAAATAAACATTATATATATATATATATATATATATATATATATATATATATATATATATATATATATATATATATATATATATATATATATATATATATATATATATATATATATATATATATATATATATTAGTATATTTAGGCAGAATGTTTTCTTTTATACAAAAATCATTAAAGACCAAGGCGTAGCCATTGTTCACTATTTTTCTGTTGATCTTTTCGAGTTTTCTTACACATTGTTTTACACTATGATTCAGGTTGTAGATAATATGTCCAAGATCCATGTCGTAAATATATTTCATCAATTATTTATTTTCATTTTTCGTAGGACGTTTCGTGTATCCTTACACATCATCAGCGACTGTAATATAGATACAATACACTATAAAACATGACATATACAACATAAACCTATACAATATATATACTGAAATGTACAACAACGACTAATAAAAGTGTAGAGTTACAAGAGTATGGATAAAAGAGACAAACCCTTTAGGTGAAGTCAAGTATGAGCTACATTTAAAAATGTATGGATAAAAGAGACAAACCTTATAGGTGTGGTCAGCTATGAGCTACGTGGTTGACTGCGAAGGTTTTCTTGATGTATTAATAGAAGAGAAGAATGGTAACTATAAAACCTCCGTATATCGTAAAGCTACGGACTTGGGTAGATGCCTTAATGCTGTGAGTGAGTGTCCGCAGCGGTACCAATTGTCAGTTATCAGGTCATACTTACGTCGTGCTCATAGGAACTGCTCATCGTGGGAACTCTTCCACTCAGAAGTAACTAAATTAAAGCAGATCTTAATTAACAATGGTTATTCCAATCAAATAGTTGACAGAGAAATATGTCAATTTATTTCAAAACAAGTCTCAACCACAAATGACCAACCGCTTCCCCATACTGTTACCCACAATGTGTATTATGGTAATCAGATGTCCCCTGCTTATAAAACGGATGAACGTATACTTAGAGAGATTGTGACCCGTAACACATCATGTGTTATCCCCTCAGACAAGCTCAGTTTAATTATTTACTATAAAAACAGGAAAGTTAGCAACATGATTATGAAAAACAACACAGGTCAACAAACCAACAAACTTCAACATACCAATGTAGTTTATGAATTCACTTGCCCACACGAAGGTTGTAAACTTCGTCACATGAAATATATTGGTATGACCACAACCACACTAAGCAGACGTTTAACCATGCACCTACAATCCGGTTCTATAAAAGATCATATGACTCAACATCACACATCATTAAACAGACAAGTTCTAATAGAAAATACTAATATAATAAAAAAATGTCATGACCACATTAGACTACAACTGGCAGAAGCACTTCTAATACGTGATAACATGCCGGCCATAAACAACCAAACTACCGGACTAGATCGTACCCTCAAACTGTTTAAATACACAAAGGCCCGACCACAAGCAGCGACAATTACAAATGAACATTACACACACAATAACACAACTGGCAACACTACACAGCCACAAACACCCACTCACCCATACAACCTTCGCAGTCAACCACGTAGCTCATAGCTGACCACACCTATAAGGTTTGTCTCTTTTATCCATACATTTTTAAATGTAGCTCATACTTGACTTCACCTAAAGGGTTTGTCTCTTTTATCCATACTCTTGTAACTCTACACTTTTATTAGTCGTTGTTGTACATTTCAGTATATATATTGTATAGGTTTATGTTGTATATGTCATGTTTTATAGTGTATTGTATCTATATTACAGTCGCTGATGATGTGTAAGGATACACGAAACGTCCTACGAAAAATGAAAATAAATAATTGATGAAATATATTTACGACATGGATCTTGGACATATTATCTACAACCTGAATCATAGTGTAAAACAATGTGTAAGAAAACTCGAAAAGATCAACAGAAAAATAGTGAACAATGGCTACGCCTTGGTCTTTAATGATTTTTGTATAAAAGAAAACATTCTGCCTAAATATACTGATATATATATATATATATATATATATATATATATATATATATATATATATATATATATATATATATATATATATATATATATATGTATATTTCCTGCTGCCTATGATCTCCAGTCTTTCAAACGCAGTGTGTCCAGGCATCTCGAAATGAATGGATCTTGAATTTGGCTCTCTCTTGTATTTTGTTTTTCTCTTGGAGGGAACTCTTATTGCGGGCTCATGGCCTTTGGTTCCTTCTTCCTTGCATAATAGTGTATCTTTTCTTCCATAATATGTTCGTCTTTTTGAAGATGAAGATAGTTGTGTCTGCGTCTGTCCTCTCCTTTCTTTTTCTCCCACCCCTTATTTTCTAATGGACGAATTTACCTTCCTATATTGTTTCAACTCTTCTCCTCTGTGCCTTTAGGGTATACAAGTGCTCGTGGGCCTTTCGGGCCCCTCGCACTTGCTCCTGCGGAGGGCTCTCGAGTTTATGTGCTGTTCTAGTGTAACGTTGTCACCTGGATTTTTTGCAGTTAATCAATTGATCGTGTTATTTGCAGCTTCGGGAATGAAACCCACGTTTATTTTAGTTCTATCTCTTGGCAAAAAATTCTACGGAGATCCTATGCCGGGCTTCGGGAGCAGCGATTTTTTTATCAAAATGGGATCGCTCATTAAATATAGTAAAAGTTTTTCAATAGTGATGGGACCAAGTTTTTTCACATCAGCGAATTTTTTGCGATTTTTGTGCCAATTTTGGTGCGATTGGAATGTGTAGTTTCGGCTGCCCAAAGTACACACACACACACACACACACACACACACACACACGACTACTGCTGTAGTATATTAGATATCCGGACTCGTCTTCACTGTACACATATCCGCTCCCCCTCACCAACCATTTGTAAACATTTCAACTCGTAGTCTTTTCCAGTTCTCTTTAGTCTAATTTTATTTCCCCTCTCAAGATGTTCTCATATTTACCTACTTTTAACTTCTACAGTCATTCATATGTAAAATTTTACTCCTATTTTTCTTTCTCGTTTGGCAGCTTTGTATTTCATCCTTTCTTCGTCCCTCCTAAGCTATTATCTTTTATAATAGTTTTTTTTTTTTTTGGGGGGGAGAATTATTGTTAACATTATATAATCTTCATACCTCCGCCCCTGATGTGTGGTGGGAGGCAGTGTTTAATGAAGATTTAAATGCTTACTGCAAAATATCTAACACCTACCAACGAATTATGGCGAAATTTGGTAATTGCAATCGTTATGGGAAGACTCACTGGCTATAATTTTGGTGATGATTTACTGTCCCCCACGCACGACCGCTCTTTATGGACCCTTGAAATAAATTTATAATATGAGGTTTTACCGTTACTCTTGCGAATTTTGGATGCCGGTTATTTTATTATGTGCGGAACTTAATTTGGAAGTAATTTTTAGACATTATGCCAGCGCGCGACGGACGAGTCCTTATTAAAGATTGTCTTAAATAATGAAAACGGATTAAACTAAAAATATCGACTGCTGTCATAACAACTGTGGGTTGATAAATATAGACACAATAACTGAAGCAACATACGGTATTTATCGAAATACAATGAAAATTCGTAATATATGTTTTGGAAAAACAGAGAGATTATCTGTCGATCAGGTACTTTAGATAACATATATTTTTTAATCAAAGGGGGGTGTGGGGTGTGGCAGCACAGCGGTTTATTATTGTTGGCCGTCACACAATGTGAGGCAATGCCCCCTATCCTTGCCATATTCATTCTCTCCTTATTGTTCTTGAGTAAACGACCTGAGGAGGCCGTGAGAGCTCGTCCCCGGATTCTGGCTTTGTCCTTATGGTTGACTGGTGGGACGTTTTTCTGTTGTATCATCATAACAAGCTAAGCTCTAAACACACACACACACACACACACACACACACACACACACACACACACACACACACACAAATAATTATGTTATCGGCAATTTGATACAACTACTACTTATCATATCCACAGCATGCCCCAGTTGCTGCGCTACTACCACGGACTACTAACGAGTACTTTATCCAATCTTGCTGCCTATAAAACTTTGGTTCTCTTTGCATATGAACTTGAAACAAGAGTTTATAATGAAAGCGTCCTTTTTATAATAATTAACCAACTACTTTGCAAACGAAAAATTCACTTAGTTATTATTTTATATTAATAAAACTTAGTTGTCGGAATTGCAGTAACATTGTATACGGACTGTTCTTGTTATATTAGGAATTTGTGCCTAGGTATTCCTTCCGCCTCTAGTTTTCCCAATAAATGTCTTAGTTTATACGAACTGATGAGTTATTTTGTTCATATATATCTCATTCGTCTACTTTCGGTCTACTGTATATTCTCATCACCAAATATTTCTTCTTGTTACCAGACCCTATATTTTACGGTCTTTGCTCTTCTTCCTCTCCGTCTCCTCATTTACCAAAATCAAGCTCACTTGAGACTAGTCATAAAGCTACGTATGATTTGGAGTTCAGTTGCGTTTTATATTTAAAAAAAATAACTTCGAACTTTTGCTTTGACGAGGAAACTATAGACAAATTTTGACATTCCACCACAGCGGTATTGTAAATGGCCTGCGCAGAGCCTGTTTCCCCGTAAGACTCTTATAATGGAAGGGATACAGCGTCACATTTACAGTGACGCTAAACCTACCCAAATCCGTGCGTAAATGTGACCCAGAAATCCCACTGCCATAAAACTCGGCCCTAAACTATTTCCCAAACATTTTACCGGAGGAAGTTCCCTCTCACAGATGAAAGGATTGCATTTCTCTTCAATAGCGTGGGCGTCCAGGCTTTTATGACACACCTTCATAGTTACCAGTGTTCCCAGCTATAATTTTAGTATTCATTCTCTCTTGTCACTTAATATTCTGATTATCATATTTTTATTCACAAGTGTCATTTACATATACTTTTACTTTTACCAGCAAATTTATATTTAAAATTTCTTATTCTTTGGATTCGTTGTATTAAAAACTGTCAAGGTTTGCTCCCCTCCATGTACACACTTCCTTCCTTCTGCCCCTCACAGTCATACATCAAAGCTTTGCATCCAGTTTGCAACAGATCTCCATTTCCGCAACATTTCTCTCCTGCCCTCTCTCTTTGTCTTCATCCCTATCCTCCTTCACACCCATGGCTTCTGCCTTGTCCATCATGAACTCTGAGTACCAAAAGATCCACGACCAAACACTAGTCACTGCGGGCAGCTGTGTAATGTGTTGTTACTATATACTTTATATATATATATATATATATATATATATATATATATATATATATATATATATATATATATATATATATATATATAAACCATCTTATTTTGGCTTCTCTATGCCTGTCTGAAATATTTCGAAGCATCACGCAATAACGGTAAGAGATATCAACAGTCACCAAAGGCAGAAGGTGTTAAGGACCACCTGAGTGTGTTTTAATATCCTGCCCCTCCCCCCCCAAAAAAAAAAAAAAATCCGAAAATCCTCCAAGTTTGCCTTTTAGGTGCGTTAAGGAAAAAAGGAAGGAAATTATGAAAAAGGAAGATTATGGAAAGAATATTTTGAAAGGATGATGAATGGGAATGATGAGAATAATGTGTTTGTATATATGATTGGTTTTGAGGATGTACAGAGAAAGAATGTAGTGCCAGGAAATGTGACACTGGCAAAAGTTAAAAATGCTGAGCTGAGGCTGAAGCATGAGAAGGCTGCAGCGTTAATGAGGTGTATGCAGAGATGATAAAAGGCAGTGGAGAGAGTGGATTGAAATTTTTACTGGAGATATGTAAGAAATCCTCTATGAGGGATATTGTACCAGGAGAGTGGAAAAGGGGTGTTATTGTACTCCTGAGAGATTAAAGGTGAGAGAAGTGAGTGCAAAAGCTGTCATGGGATAAGTCTCCTGAGTGTTGTAGGAAAGGTATAAAGATGATTCTCTCTCTCTCTCTCTCTCTCTCTCTCTCTCTCTCTCTCTCTCTCTCTCTCGCAATTAACTATATTGTGTTACAAAATTAACTGTCATACTGTAAGTTTAACCAGCTAATCTAACAATAACCTTCTACATCTCTAAACCGTCTCACTTGATCTAGCGAAGTTGAGTTCTGATTAACTGAGGCATGGATGAGGCTATACTCAGATTTTCACTGGTGGCTGCGAGAATCAGAGACGTGAAGCCCGAGCTGACAGACACGGCAATTACAGGATGACATATAAAAAAATCGTTCCAGCCATTGAACCGGTTTCAGCCACACTCTCAGACTCTCCTATCTCTCCAGATTTACTGGCAAGCTAACTACGGGGTCTGATATCAGTGGCAATATACTGAAGTTAATCCATTAATTTTGAGCCATTTCAATTAAGATCACTTAAGCTTTTCTAGTTACTTACCCATTTAGCTTGAGGATGTCACATTTCTATTGTTCTAGCAACTGTCAGACGAACATTTTTCAATGAATCACGTCAGCCCGTTAACCTCATGTATATTTGATTCTTGCTGCCTCATGACCAGGGGTTCTTACCCTTAATAAAAACCCTTAATTAATGTATCCCATAAAAAGAAATCTTAATATTATGTAATTTTAAGGGCAGTTTTATTCACACACACACACACACACACACACACACACACACACACACACACACACACACACACACATAAACGGCGAATAAAACATAATTTTAGCTCTCCGTTCGGGAGCGCGTTTATGAGGATTACCATCAGTTTTGTTTGTTGTCGAGTTAATACTTTTTTTTTTTTTTTTTTTACTAAAAAAAAATGATACATATGTGCATATATCTTCTCGCTGTCAATGTTTATTCATAACTGTTACGAATATTTAGCATAACCCTTAAAGCATAACTTTGAAACTTTTTGCCATACTTCGTATTATTGTTACAAGTAAGAGAAAAAGGGCATCAAATGTTCAGCAAGCCATTTCCTCAACAGTTTTCAAAGGTTCATCACAAAAATACAGTCGTATTGGGCTCCAACACGACGACAAATGTGTAACATGGAAATACTGGAGATCACAACGAGTAAGTCATTGCATGGGTAATAAGCGTAAAATATATAGAGAATTAGTCATTTATAGTCATTGAAGGAAAGAGCAGAGTGAACGAAACATGCATATACTGTATAACTGAACGGTGGTTGGACTGGTGGAGGTGAAGGGTGAGGTATTAGAGCTGCCATTAAGGTGTAAATTATTCTCAGATCGTTACCTTAACCCATCAGCTCCAGAGTTCCTGCGCGTGGGATTTTGCTGGAGGCGTACCATGCATAGCGCCTTCCGCCTATCAGCTCCTAGTCGCGAAGCTCATAGGTCCCGACCACCTGGTTCCCTTCTTTATTAAATTTTGAAAATTCCCAGCTAAACGTCCTGCATTCAGGACACTGGGTGCAAATGAGTTTAAGAATTAAAAAAAAAAATGTAGACGCGTCACGCGCATGCCATGCTACTGTACTTTACTGTCTGATATTGCAATTCTAAATATATACTGCGTTATATCTGAAAAAGTAACTGCTGTGTTATACCCGATACGCAACTCCGCTCAACCAAGACCACGGAGACCACTCTGTCTGTGGTCTCGGCTCAACCCCTGTACAGTGTTACCGTAAAACCACACTGGCTCCGACGTCATTATTCCTCACATTTTCCTTTAGTGGCCAGGATTACAGAAAACGTGATGTTGCTACAACTAGCATAATATATTAGTAGATATGAGTCTTGCATGTGAAACTATTTTTCTTTTCTTTTTTCTGTGGGAGTGGGAGGATGCTGGATGAGTGCTGCATTGCTGGGCGCACTAAGTCGTCTTGGTGAAGCAGTCGCCCTCCATTCCATCTCACGTCGCTTACAATTCGCTACGACACGTTAATATTTCAAAATTTCATTTCATAATGCCGCATTAACACTACTTCTAAGACGAAATTATGCGTGCACAATTCTTCACATGTTAAAAAATGCATGTGGCACAACATTTTCTTGCGATCTTCATCCTTTTTTTTTTTTTTTTTTTTTTCTAATGAAATTAGTCACATCATTATTGAACTTGGTGTGATGTGACGTTGGTAAACTGAAAGATGACCTGCTATTTTGTGGGCTTGTATCGTCGTAACATAGCTCCCAAAGCCACGAGAAAAGTACGAAGAAACTGTGAGATATTGGCTAATAACCCACAGAAACCAACAGTGATGGTGACTGAAGGGCAAACGTAGAGAAACTTGGAAATGAAATACCATGCACAATTTGGGGCCTCATGCATGATTCTGCTTAGTTCTGGACAGAGTATGCTTGCAATTCTGCTTTGCACCTCCTGAATTGTCAGTCTTATCATAGCTGTCATTGTCATGGTCATTATTACCCTTCTTACCATGATCATTATTATTAAACATTGCCATGATTCTCAATGTTATCATTAACATGTATATCATTATCATTATTAGTACTTTTTTTTCATAATCATTTTCTCGCTCTTCATTCAGTTATCACTAACTTTATTATCACTATAATCATCATCAGCATTACCATTATCATAACAATCATCATCGTCATAACATCACCATCATTAATAGTACCATCAATTTTTTTCGTTTATTATTAGGCTATATTTCTACGATTATCCTATCATTATCAATGTATTCATATTGGATGAGCAGATGTAAGGCCGTGGGACAGCCTCGACCACCACTTAATGAGATATGGGAGGTACAACTGAAGACAAAAGTTTGCTAAATGTTTCACCCCTTCTGCGTCTCACTTCCCTCTGCTGGCCAATGGTCCTGCGCTGATAGAGACTTCACATTTTCTTTACCCTTTGATATGATGCATGAGGGGTACAAAATTACGAATATGCAGTGAAATAACAAGAAAATTTTGTCCTGTGCTGTACGTAGGTGTTTCTAACAAGTGCTGGGCGGTGGAGTCGCTGCAATGAGGAGAAGGTTCCGGAGCCCTAATGTTACCGACCTTGATGTTACCTTCTTTTTCACGCATCTTAAGGACGCAGGTGAAACGTGTCCGGTTTTCGCTTTCGTATCTCCTTTTCGCAGGGAAAAGAAGATTGACAAGCTGAAATAAAAGCAGAGTAAGAAATTAGTCTGGAAATAGATCTAGAAGCAAAAGAAGTGGAGAGAAAAAGAGATGGAAAAATACTGGAAGCAAAAGATGTGGAGAGAGAGAGAGAGAGAGAACAAAATGGACAAGAGTGAGAATGTAAAGAAAAGGAGGAAATGAAGAGGTGACTCATTTAAAGTCCAGAAAAAAAAAGAACGTAATAAAACACAAAGGACATCAAGACTAAGGAAAAAAAAAAAAAGCGGTAAGAATATATTGTGTGGATGGAGAACAAAGAACAAACTTGGAAAAATGCACAAAAAATGACTATATGAGAGTAAGAGGGGAAAGGGAGAAAAAAGCAATAAGGAGAAGGGTTACGAGGATGAGAGGGATGCATAATTGAGAGCCAAAGAAACAGCTCAACAGGTGCGGACGCAAGAATAAGGGTAAAGGTCGAAGATAGGGAAAGGGAAGAGGAGTAATTCAATTTATATTCCATTAATTATGTAATATCAGTGTGCAGTAATCTATCAACAAAGGATGTGCCCCAAAAGCAAGGTAGCACAACCTCATTCTCGTAAATTAATTCTCTCGCCTCTTGTATACTACCGCCTACAGTATCATTCTGTATTAAACCAAGTTTTGATCTTCACATTAAAGCCATAACAATTACTCTGCAGCCTTAATTAATCGGATCGCCCAACCATTCGCTTGTTATGAAGTAATTGGCAGCTTGTATCTCCCGCCTACCACTTCACTCTAAATTGTTTCGTCCCAGAGAGTAATCCTGAGGTAGATGGAGAACTATGGCAGACTCCTCGTACACCTTCCATCAAGAGCTTAATTCCTGACTCGCTACCTGTAGTCCTTCAATCAAAACATAGAAAAAGCAATGTGATATCCCAGACCATCCGACAGAGGATATGTGACAAAAGACAGCTGAACTGTTTTTATTTTATTATTTTTTTATTTTTTTACGTTTTTTGCACTTCGGTCTGGTTAATTTTGCGCTCTCATAGTAAACAAATTGATATATTTAAAGTATCTGTCAGTTTATCTATCTATCTATTTAACTGTCCCTCTCTTTATAGCCAGACGCCTTAATCTCATAAGGCATGGCCACAAACAAATCGCCTCCATGTCGCCTTATCCTCTACCATATAGCTGCACTAACTCACTCCACTCCATCTCTCCATGTCATAAACAGTCTCCCTTTCCTTACCTCCCCCTCCATCTCACTCACATACATCATTCTAGTCAGTTTCTCGCTTATTTGTGTATAGATAGATAGATAGATAGATAGACACAATGAATGAAAACAGAGAAAGAGAGAGAGAGAGAGAGAGAGAGAGAGAGAGAGTCAGGGACAAAACATACCACAGTAAAAATAAGTTTTTACCTAATTATCTAACAGAATTCCCGTTTTTTAGGATACTGTTGAAAATTGCTGGGAGTTTATCCTTCTGCATGTTGAGAACTGACATGGTAGGAAAGTGTTTACAGTGGCAATCTAACGACATCCATTACAAATTTCATCAAAGCTATTCCGTGGGACATGTGCAGGCGTGTGGTCCAAAACTTTGCAGTGAGAGTAAATGAATGCCTGAATCGGAATGGTGTTCATATTGAGCAACTCCTGGAAATCTCTGCTTGTTGTATGTGAGATGTAAACATGTGACAAAGCTCCCGATGTATGTATCAAGATGACATGACACAGAAGCACATCACAGAACGCAAGTGAGATTCAGCGACAAGGAATATATAAGAATGTTTATTAAGAAAGTTTGAAAATGAGTGAATGAGAGAGTGAGTGAAAGTGTGTAAATGTGAGTCAGTGGAAATGTACTAGATTGAGTGAAAACGATCAGAAGGACGAGTGATGGATCGAGTGATGAAAGAGAATGTGGGAATATGGAAGACTGTGTGTATTTGACTGTAAATGAGTGAATATCTGTATTACTCCATGGACTGAGAGTGAGAGAATAAGTCAGTGTCAGCGTAAGAGTGCGAGGAATAAAATATGAGAGCAAGAGTGTGATGATAGGGGCTGCGCGTGTGTGAAAGACTAAGTGTAATTTACTAAGTGAGTGTTAAAGAGCAAGTGTGAGTGAGATAATAAGGTTAACGAGGCAATGTGAGTGTGTGAATCAGTAGGAGGGAGTGGATGTATGAAAGTGAAGAGGAATGTGAGGATGAATGAATGAGGAAATGAACGAGAGAGTGAAAGAGTGAGTGTGTGAGGTTGGGTGAAGGAATATGAATAAGAGAGAAAGAAGAGTGTTAAAGTGATAAGGAATCTGAGAGTATGTAAGCAAGAGTGTGAGTGAGTGACACTGGACGTAATGAGGTGGGTAGGAATGACTGTCACAGCGAGTAAGAGTTTTACACTAAGAAAATGTGAAAATGAGTGAATGTGTGTGTGTGTGTGTGTGTGTGTGTGTGTGTGTGTGTGTGTGTGTGTGTGTGTGTACGTATGGACATATATCTCTACCATAATCTAGCTTAAAACTATACGTGTTCTCTAAGTTTTTGTCTGTCGTTTTTTTTTTTTTTTTTCATGTATCGTGTTTCCTTACTGTATTTGTGACTGAAATCAGTATCATAATTTTTTCCCTATGTGTGCATCAGTGTATCCCATAGGTCCCATCGTGCTTGGTCTTCAGTGACAATAGTGTTGGGGTTTTTACTGAATGGTAAATAAAAAAATCTAAATAAATAAGCAAAATGAAACTGTTGATATGTTGTCAGACTTTAATAAAGAAATCCTTTATCACTGATGTATTATTAACGCTTGTGCTTACATATTCCCCACCTCCTCCTTCGCTCTCATTAGACAAACAAGGTGTTCGTCAGGGGCGTGAGGAGGATAAGGCAAGGCTAGCCAGCAAGTGATGCCTGGAATATTAGCGTGGTGACTTTCGCCTCGTGGAACCGCTGAGCCTCTCAGAGTACCAGGGAAGTCGGCAGCTGCAACTGATGCCTTGTTGTAATCTCGAAGAAGACAGTGGTACCAAAATGTACTGAAAACGCCTTTGCAGCCGTGGGATTTAAGACGGAATTAAACTTTGCCACAGTGCAGTTACAAACCTTTGGAATGCGGTTTTCAAAATATTTTGTTCATAAGATATGCATGCACTTTCGAACAAGGGTCACTGATCATCTTATTATTAGGATAAAAATAAGTTTACGGGAAAAAGCTGGAAAGGGAGATAGGATGAATAGGCCGCAACTGTTATTAAGGATACTTTTCGGAGATTGAAACATAAGAAAGGGGAAAGCGTTCGTTCGTTCGTTCGTTTAAAGATTTCTTGCACATGTAATGCAGGCCGAGCCATACATTAGCCCGATCAGTGTGGTGTGGGCTGGTTAAAAATTAGTAAGGGGGGAGGACAGGACCTGGGGATTGCCCAGCACACACGTCCAGTCTCCTGATTGGCTTTGTGGTGTGTGTGCCCGAGGGGAAAGCATAAATGAAACATGAAAAGGGACGCGTTTGATAACCCTATCCACCCATGAGGCACTGTATGGAAACAGTAATACCTTTCAGGCTAACAAGCCGCCCAGTACACTTAATGTCCATTACTCTACCCAACCCTTTTGTGTCATATGGGAATATATGAGCTATTCCGGCAAGAAGCAGGTACGCAATCGTCAAGATGCACACCACAGGCATCTTCGATATGCCCCAGACGCACACCCCAGTGGTCTACCCTGCTCGTCCGACTCATACCTAAGGCGATTTCGGCAAGACGCGGGTACGCAGTCGTGCACTCCAGACACACCAGACACACCATCATTACCCCTAACCCTTCAACACCCACCCACCATGAGGCCTGAACCTCATCCTTTAAAACGGTACAATGACTCAGTGAGTGTATGAGTAAGTGACACTATTAGTAAGTGTATGAGTAAGTGACACTATTAGTAATAAAGGCACTGGGCTTAGCGCCGCGCCATCCCCTCGTGTTGTTGCAAAAATAATATATCAAACACAAACATACGAGTCACATCTATTGAATGTTTCGGCATTAGTACGTCGAACAATAGGCAGGTATTTATAATCCTTATTTTTAAAAGTGAAAACTACACCAGACTGGATACTATACAATTAGAATCACGGTCGAAACAATTGATTCAGCGTAATGGTGGAATATCAGTGGCCATTAAAATTACTGCATGTTTTCACTTACGGTAGAATATTATTAGTACAGCAATGGCATTCATTAAAGCAACACAATATATTAGAAAATTAAGGGTGGTAACAATCTTTACTGTTTCATCATTATTTTCTTTTGCTTGGGTGACACAAGTATCATGTATCAAGATGTCTGTATGGTCACAAATTACTTTCATACTCGTCTGCAATTTGCGTTGGGTGACCAAATGTGTAAATGGAAAGCAGCAGGTTAACAAGGCAAGGGTTAATTTCGATAAATAAAGCAGACACACACACACACACATACACACACACACACACACACACACACACATAGGTCATCGTATGAGCTCGGGCTAAAAAAAAAAAAAAAGTAGAGTAGCAAAGAGAGGAGCAGAGGAGAAAATGAAGGGGACTGGTAGATGGCTGATACAAGATTTAAAAAATAGTATAGGGAAAGCCTTGAACACTGAAGTAAAGATAACGGGACGCTAGAGAAAGAGAGAGAGCGAGAAAGAGAGAAGGGGGGGAGAGGCGGGGGAGTTAGGAGGAGCTGTGACACCATCTCGGTTATTGGAGTTCCAACGTACCCACGAGGCCGATTTGTAGCCGGGCTGAAATGCTGCCGCGTCCCTTGGGTCTTGTTACCTGTTGGCAAGGTGGGGGAGGGAGGATGCTAAGTGGGATGGAGGGGAGAGAGGGGCTGCTGAGGAGGGGGTGGTGCCAAAGGAGATGGAGTGGGGTGAAGAGAGGGCGAAGGTGAGGCCGTGTGAGAGGGTTCGTTAGGCTTGGACGAAGGATGGGTTGGCAGCGACGGGTGGCAGGAGTGGTGTAGTGCGGGAGGGTGAGGTAGGGCAGGCTTACCAGGAATTCGAGAGGGCAGGCGGGAGGAGGGCAAATGGAGAACACAAGAACATAGAGAGAGGTGGGGAGGAGGAAACCACAAGAGACAGTGCTTGGGAGCTGTGTAACGTGGTGGTGATGGACGTAATAAGGGTATCGTGGTTTTGTTGTGCAACAAAAAATTTCATTGTTCTTCGTTTGTGCCCTCTTTGTTCTTAAAGTTACTTCATCACATGGCTAAAATGGAAATTAGAGTTGCGATGATGCTGACGATAATTATCGTGCTATGCAACATTTAAATGTTTACAAGTGGAGTCTACTCCACTGGAGAATGTCCCTTTTCATGTCAGTGAATTACCACCAGAAAAATTTATTAATCTTTGGAAAGACTCATCGGACTGAAGTAGTTAATCCAAAAAATGCTATTTATCAATAACAGTTTTAGAGGGCCAGAAAAAAACAAAAAACAAAACAAAATTGTCGCCCTTGTTAAAGGACAAACTTTCTCGTCAGGACTTCTACCGGGACATAACTAGGTTACCATTAAACTATTATTCATGAGAGCAAGAGTTGGGGAGGACGGGTGGGCTAACTGAGTTTAAGAATAGATACTCTTGATGAGAGAGAGAGAGAGAGAGAGAGAGAGAGAGAGAGGGGGGGAGGTGAACGAAATACAAGAAAAAGGGAAAAATAATGGTCCTTTCCAGGTTGACTGCTCTTATATGGCCTGAATATGATGACAAAGCAAGACGCCTCCTTCCCTGGCCGTCAAGCCCTTCAAACGAAGCCGGCAGGAAAAAGTAAAAAGGATCATAATGCAGTATATATATATATATATATATATATATATATATATATATATATATATATATATATATATATATATATATATATATATATATATATATACATATATATATATATATATATATATATATATATATATATATATATATATATATATATATATATATATATATATATATATATATATATATATATTTATGTATATATATTATACTTCCATGGAAATCTCATTCAACGTTGTCTTAATCTATAGGGGACTCATCTGCAACTGCTTTCTCCACGGCATGAAAGAGAAAAAGGAATTTTTTTTTTTCTTGATTCACATTCTCGGGCTGTGTATTAATTATAATGTACCTATTTTTTTTCATAGTTATAGTTCCATTATTTTGAATTTTGCATCTGTCAGTATTTAAATCCATTTTCCTCCTTCGACCCCAGTGAAATAATTCTCCAAGATCTCTTTCAGTCATTAGTCTGTGTTCAAGTGCAACTGATCTTTTACCGATTTTTGCATTATCAACAAATCTGGAGATTTTACGACAGAAAACCATCATCATTATCGTCAGTATACATTACACAGAGAACAGGGCCCGAAACTGATTCCTGTAATACTCCAGTTCTAACATTCATCCAGTATATATTCTTCCCATTGATAACAACTCTATTTACGTTCCCTTAACCAATTTTCAATCCATTTTATATACATTGCCTCTAATAAAACAGAATATTAGTTTCTCAAGTCGTTTGTGGGGAATTTTATTGAATGCTTTCTGGATATCGTCTATATTAGTATCACTGAAAATGTCCTTAGACATGATCAGTTGATCGGAATCCATGCAGTGAGTGTTTAATGTGGTCATTCTAAATGTTTGATTGTTTTATCCCTGATTATGGATTCCAACAACTTACTACTGATGTGAAGCTAACTGGACTATAATTTCCCGGTTGTGAATTACGGCCTTTCTAAATACTGGCGTTACCTTCGCTAGTTTCCAGTCACGTGGTGAGACAAGCAAGGAAGTAGAGGCAGGAAGACTGTAATTGGCAGGATAACATAGTTATACCAGCGCCCTCCTCCCCACCCCGTGTACCTCACCTCCCACCGGTACTCAGTAAGCCGGTAATGGCGTCTGGCGGCTAACTGGATGATGCGTTAATGTCCGAAACACCCTCCATTTACTTAACAGCCTGGTTATTATATATATATATATATATATATATATATATATATATATATACACTGAGTGACAAGCCAAATGGTTTCTTGTACACAAGAAAACCATTTACTACGCTGGGTGGTAACCATACAACCAAATTTTGGAGCCTGGTGGTTAGTGGGTAATTATTGAGCTCCAATCGGATTGAGCCGGTGAAGGTTTATATCCAAGGGATGGTTGGGGTTGATTGCTCATGTAATGCCACTCAGCGATGAGTAAGGCTGGTCACTCTCTTCTTAAATGTCGGGACCAACTGCCTAGCCCCGGGCTCCTACGCTCCTCATGGGGCAATGTAGACTGGATGATATATATATATATATATATATATCATACTGCCATCTTTTTCCACCGGCAGGTTGGCTGAGGTAAGATACGAGTAAAAAAGCCAGAAAAGGGAAAGAAACACACCACAAAGCCAGCCAGGAGACAGGGCTTGTGTGCTGGGCAATCCCCAGGCCCTGTCCTCCCCCCTTCCTATTTTTCAATCGGCCCATACCCCATTGACCGGGCTAATGTATGGCTCGGCCTGCACTATAGGTGCAGTGAATCTGTAAACGAAGCGAACGAAACGAAAGGAAAGAACTCGACAGTTGGATAACCAATCAATAGCACGCTCAGTCAGACGGACCACACACTCATTTATATGCTGTTCAAGTCCCTAAAATATTGGCTTCACCTGATAGGTAAACTTGTTCACACGTAGCTTCATAATTACATATCATCTTGAATCAATGCAACGATGGGTAAGCAGTAGTTGTTCCCTAGGCAGTCTGGCCGAACAGCCTCGCGACGGTTAAGTTAAAGTGGGTGCTAAACCCCTGGTCATACACTCATTCGTACAAAATTCCACCATAGCTCTTTCTCGCGCACCTATTAACCACATCTATTCAACTTCTTGCCCCACCATTCCTCTTCACACCTACGAATTCACTCAGATATACCTTACCCTATTCATTACCCTAGTTTTATCCATTTGTTCCATATGACCGTACCATCTAAACACACTCTTCAGCTGTCGGACTTCTTTACTCTCCATCTCTCATGAATTACATTATTTTTCTGCAGTCCACACATGTTTCTCAGGAATCCTATATCCACTCATCTAAATCTTGACTTTTCGCTTCCATACAACACGAAAGTCTCTCACTCATATGTTGGTGTGGGCAAGGTCCTTGGACCTTGAGTGTGGGTAGTAATGCTCCTTCACAAATACCACGCTCAGACCTCTGTTTCTTACCAAGACCTTCGGGGCACCAGCCAGTTACCTTTCCCCTGCCACTAAACTTTTCACTTGCATTATACATTTACTATCTTTCTGTCACTGCACTTTGACACAAACTCTCTCAGTAATTCAGATCTCTCTCCATTCACGCTTGGAGTCACCGTTTCAACAACCACCACTTGACATTTACCTACATTTACCTCCAAGGCACAACAAAACTATGCACCAACCTCCAAAGTTCCTGTTCACTCTTAGCCAACAGCACAACATCGTTTACATACATTACATCCTAAGAATTCCAGCTTTCACCATTCATTACCATAGGTTTGATCTGACCTGAGAACAGACGAGCCCTAAGCTTTTGAAAGCTGGCAGCTGATTGGTTGTCCAAGTGCATTCATTACTAAGGAAGCACTTTAAATTATATTTATTATGTGGGTTTCAGTAACCGTTTAATGATCAGATTGCCCAATAAAATGTTATATATAGTTATTTGCATACATTAATTTAAGAATTGGGCTTTACTAAGTTTATCAGATGACCTAGATACGTGTGAAATTTTGAATTCTCGGAACAAATCAGAAAATGTCCAAGTAAAGTTTTACGGGTATGTTGATTTTTTTCCCTCATGTTCAGGCAAATTAAATTATGTCATTACTGCATTTGTTTGTAAAATATAAACTAATAAAACATCGGAATTGCAATGAAGTATAACATATTCCCTGAATTTTGATGAATCGTAGACGGGGGGAGGGGGTAGGTCGCTCATGGCATGTCCCACTTGAAGCAGACGAATATTCAGATTTACTTGAGAGCGTTTTGCTGTCGCATCAGTCTGCATTATGCTTTTGACTTTCGCATCATCAGCAAGTTTTCTATCTTTTTAATTTCGAATATTTTGTTACAATTTACAACAGAGCTGTGACAAGGTATGTACTGTGGGATATTTAAAAGTGTCAGTGACATATAGCTTCTTCACCTGTGTGTACCAGTCATACTTCATTGGAAATCCGATGTATTACTAAGTTAGAGTTTACATAATGTCGCAATAATGACATAATTTACCTTAACTTGCTTGAACATGGGGAAAAAATCAAGATACTCGTGAAGCTTTACATCGATGTGTATTGAATTGTCCCGAGAATTCAAAATTTCACACGTATCTAGGCCATCTGATAAACTTAATAAGGCCCCGTTTTTATATTAATCCATGCAAATAACTATATATAACTTTTTTTTGGTCAGTCTTTTCGTCAAACGGTTTGTGAAACCCATATAATAAAAACAATTTAAAATGCGTCGTTAATGATGAATGCACTCGGACAACCAGTCAGCTGCATGCTTTCAAAAGTTTAAGGTTCGTCTCTTCTCAGATCATATTAAATAGGTTATAGGTGGCATGTGGTGGCGGCCATCATCCACTCGCTTGATTTAGAGCCGCCTGCTTCTTCCTTCCCCTTTCTCATTCTACCTCTTTGTCTACCCACTCTCTTCCTCCTAGAGGTTACTGTGATGGCCCTGTTAACTGGGTGGAGAGACTCAAATGCGGCGTTCAACCAGGAACCAAACCTTCACACTATTCCCTGCGCCTTTGTGGTGAGGCGCTGCCAGCCGCAAGGGAACGTCGGTCCACTGCACCGGTCAACCCTGCAGGGGCAGTTACTTGTCTGCCGTTGATGGGTCTGTTCACCAGACAGACTGGGGTTGATCAACAACAGTCATTTAGTACAGTACTATGCTCATCGCTCCCTCCATCCCTTGAGTTTTATCTATCACGGATTTTTTTTTTTTTTTTGCCTATCGACCATTGAGGCCGGAGCCCCTGGTCATTAAGGCAAATTATATACATGTATATATATTTACACATATATACATATATATATGAACATATATATATACATACATACATACATACACACATCCATGCATATGAACATACACACTTTCATGCATATGAACATACACACTTTCATGCACACGTACATATATATATAAAAAAATTTATTTTATTATTTTTTTGTAATTTTATTTTTATTATTTTTTTATTTTTTTATTTTTTTAACCTTATATTACTTATAAACTAAAATACCTAATGTAAAGACCCTAAAACTAATCACCTAACAGACAAATCGCTAACCTATACTAAATCCTACAGAGACAAATAGCTAGACCTACACTAATGGCAAAAATACCTCGACTAACAGAACACCATCGACTGCAGATATGTAATGCCTTTCTACATGACATACCTGCACTCATTACCTGGTGACTGTCAGTCGAGGCACAACCTAATATAGAGGACATCAATATATGAAAGAGAACCAGACGAGTCAGGAACATTTCCATATACGTCAGCTGTCAGCCCTAATTAGAATAACTTAAGCAAGATGGTATAATGTATTTACATAATTTGTACAAAAAGTGAAGAACTCGGCCAGCAGACCACCATCGACTGCAAGTGCCCAATACCTTTCTATATTGCACACTTGCACTCATCAGCTGGTGACTGTTAGTCGAGGAACGGGGTTTAATGTAAGGGACATCTATATTAGAAATAGATCAGTGGGAGGAGGAACTATTTCAAATATGTCAATTGTCAACCCTAATTAATATTACAATATATACATATTGACCGTTGATAAAAACCACAACCACACAGTAAAAAAGTCACATCACTCTGATCAGTCCGGTCTCTCTCAAGAAAGCCATCAATTTATCAGTCATAACAATGTCCCCATCACCCAGGATGGTGGAAAGGGTGAAGGGGACGTCTGCTGCACCGCAGTAATTTATAAGTGAAGCACGTTTACGAATAAATCGCCGACAGCGCAGGATGATATGACTGATAGATAACACCGCATTACAAATGTCACAGTGCGGTGGGAAGCGTCTTTCCATATAAGGTTTCATATGTGTTAAAACGGTGGCATTAAGCCGTAATCGTGCCAACACTTTTTCTTCCAGGCGACTGGGGCGGTTGGCGGTATCCCAGTCGCCCAGGTACGGCTTACAAGTTGGAATATTTAGTCTGGTCCACTGACCTTACCACAAAAGATTTATTGATTTCTTTCCGAGAGATAGACTCGACCGTAGATCACGAGGAACGTTGCAAGCCTCCTCGAGCTCTACAGCCGACTTTGCAAGTAAGTCAGCCTGCTCATTACCGTAGATACGACAATGACCAGGCACCCAGATCAGCGTGAATGACTTGTTGCATGAATGCAACTTATTAACGATGCGGCCCTGGATCTCGTGAGAGTCCGTAGTACAAGATGCAATTGCCTGAAGGGCTGATTTTGAATCTGAAAATATGACAAATGAATCATGCCTAGAATTGAGAGCATAGTCTATGGCTTTGTCAATAGCAAAAAGTTCTGAGGTAAACACAGATGTATGAGTCGGCAACCGATACCTGAGGGCACATTCAGTCGATCACACACTTGCACCCACACATTCACTCGACTTGGAGCCGTCGGTGTACAAGTGGTGGGACCCCAAGTGACGAATGATGATGTTACGAAACAAGTAGTGGACCTCTGCCTCCGGTGCCTTGGCCTTTGGTGCTGGGAGCCATGTAACATCAACAGTAAAGGCAGGTGGCTCCCAAGGCGCTATATTTTTTAACACCAACTTGTCACAGTCACTGGGGTCCACACCAAGCTCCTGAGTCAGTAAGTGGAGGCGAGCGGCAAGTGGCCGACGCACCCCCCGCAGAAGGTGGTGGTATTGACGCAGGGGGGTACAGGCCACATTACCGATATTACTATTCCTAAATGTCCTTACACTATAGGACAAGGCCAGGTGGTCACGGCGAATACGGAGGGGAGGCACATTCGCCTCCACTTCCATACGAGTCACACGGGTACACCGGACGGCTCCAAGACACATTCGCAAACATTTATTCTGTAACACATCCAATCCTTTCAGCGTGGCATCGGATGCCGAGCCATACACCTGTGCGCCATAGTCTAGCTTTGATCGAATAAGGGACTTATACACCATTAATAAAGATTTTCTGTCGGCACCCCAAGTAGTACCCGCTAGGTACTTGAGGACATTTAATGGTTTATCACAACGAGCAAGCAAAGTATGAACATGAAGTTTAAAATTCATTCTACGATCAAAATGTATTCCTAAAAATTTTACAGAATTTTGAAAAGGTACCGCCTGATTATCCAAAGTTAAGCACAAATTAGGTACGTTACGATTAGTGAAGACTATAGCGGCACACTTACGGACGGAAAACTTAAATCCCCACTGCAAGGCCCATTGGTGGACGGAGTCAAGGGCTGCTTGAATCCGCCCAGCCGAAAATTGTGCATTACAGGAAGAGTGCCATATTGCACAATCGTCAGCGTAGAGCGAGTATTTAAGATTCCTCGGGATGGGAGCTGATGACAGAATATCATTGATCATAATACTAAATAAAGTAGGACTAAGCACACTTCCCTGTGGCACCCCGTTTTCCTGGATAAATATATCCGATGTTACGTTAAGGGGCAATTTGACAGAGAAAGTTCTGTCCCTTAAGAAATTTGAAATAAAAATAGGCAAATTTCCTCTTAAACCATAAGCATAGAGCTTCATTAGTATACCGTGTCGCCAGGTCATGTCATAGGCTTTATGGATGTCCAAGAACACTCCTATCATGAATTCTTTATTGGCAAATGCCTCTGCAATACAATGCTCCAAATTCATTAAATGATCTAGTGAACTTCTGTATTTACGGAAGCCACATTGTTGATCATTTAACAAATTCTTCGACTCTAAAACAAAAAGAAGCCTATTGTTAACCATGCGTTCCATGACCTTACATAGACAAGAAGTCAACACAATAGGACGAAATTAAGTGGGATTCATAAAACGACCAGCCTCTTTGAGTATCGGTATGACGTGCGCAAAGTGCCATGAGTTTGGGAACGTTCGAGACGCCCAAATCTCATTGTACAGTGCTAACATCTTAATCAGGTTGTCCTGATTAAGATGCTGGATCATACCGTACGTGATGGTGTCTGGTCCAGGGCTGGTGTCTTTACAGGATTTAAGGGCAAGGAGCAGTTCATCTAGCGTAAACCCTTGTTTGTACGGGGAGTTTACGTCTTCTGTGGCAAAGTCTAATATCTGTAGCTCAGCCGTGCGTTTATGATGTTGGAAACGTGGGTCATAATTGGCTGAGCTACTTACATGAGAAAAACTCCTGGCGAGGATGTTAGCAACGTCCACGGGCTCGTCATAGGTGGTGTTATTCACCTGCAAGGTGGTGACAGGGAAGTATGGGCGTTTATTATTTAATATTCGTATAGTGGACCAGACTTTATGTAATGGTGTTGTACGAGTCACCGTGGACACAAAGGACCGCCAGGAGTCACGTTTAGCCCTTCTTATTATTCTCCTTGCCTCAGCCCGTGCCTGTTTGTATGCAATAAAATTTTCCTCAGTGGGCTGACTATCAAAAATCCTGTATTTCCTATTGCGTTTTCTTAATGCTTGTCGGCAATCCGGCGTCCACCAATGTGCTCTATGCTTCGCATGAACTGTAGAAGTCTTGGGAATAGCAGCCTCAGCTGCGTGTAATATGGATTGGGTTATATTTTCGACCTTAACATCTATGGTCTCCCCAGATATATCTAAATTGGCGATCCTTGAGAAGGATCCCCAATCTGCTTTCTTATAGTTAAATTTTGGAGGTGGAGGGTCCGAAATGATGTCGCGTGTATAAGAAAGACAGATGGGTAAATGATCACTTCCCAAGGAGTCGTTGTAAGGGTCCCATGAGAGATCTTGATGTATACCAGGGGAGGCCAAAGATAAGTCAATGGCCGAAAAGTTACCAGTACGATCATCTACACGAGTCGCTCTACCATCGTTCAGAAGACAGAGGTTGGACTGTAGTATTAGGTCGGCTACTTGCTCCCCACGACCATCGATCCTCAAGCTACCCCATTGATAGTGATGGGCGTTAAGGTCGCCCAACACTAACTTATTTTCAGGTAGATGTTCAACTGGTGAATTTAAAGCATCACTATCAATGGGGCCGTGTGGAGGACAGTACAGAGAGCAAATAGACAGATCTGTGTTATTAAATTTTACTCTGCACGCGACAGCTTCCAGAGTAGAATTTAGAATCACTTCCGTTTGTGGGTGTGATTTGTGTGTGTATATGGCAACTCCGTGACCTTCATATCTTCTATACGAGTGATAGTGTTTGAACTGTGGAGGATCAGGATGATCCTCCAGGCGCGTCTCCTGTAAACAAACGTCTGGCCTGTGTATTGACAGCAAGATTGCTATATTGTGTAACTTATTCCCGACACCTCTACAATTCCACTGTAATAGAGTGAATGCGGCAGTTTAAGATTTACGAGGGCGGCCAGTATGCTTAGTTTTTTTATGCCCCCCGCATCCAGGCGAGTGGCTACCGGGGGACCTTTCCCGGTTCTTGTTCATGGAGACTTCCATATTGTCGTCAATGATAAGGCTCCCAGACTCCACCGAGGAAGAGCTATTCTTTCTCTCCCTCGTTGGACCAGGAGCGGGAAGGACATGAGGACGTGACTGCTTAGTGAGGGGGGTCAAATTAATTTTGTCAGACTTGTCAGGCTTCTGTTTTGGCCGCACTGACTGCGAAGGAGCAGCGGCAGCCTGAGAGTATGCTGTAGCAACAGGAATATCCGTAAGAGAGTTGGAACGTACAGGAGGCTTAGACTGAGAGGTAGGGCGTGGGGCACGAGGAGCGAATGTAAGGTCAGTCTGTGTCTCACCGGTGCACATCACGGGACGGGACACAACCGCCGATGCATAGGAGATATTAGGCTTGGGAGTTGCATGCAACTCCTTCACCTTCTTCCTTGCATCGTAAAAGGAAATGCCCTCAATTGCCTTCACTGTGCAGACCTCTTTCTCCTCTTTCCACTTGGGACAAACCCTCGAGGAAGTGGAGTGAGCATCCTTGCAGTGAAAGCAGCACTCAGTCTCGGATGTACAGTTGTCAGCAGAGTGACCCACAGCCGCGCACTTGCCACACACGATGTTGGAAGCCCGACAAGCCTTTTCATGGTGTCCATAGAGCTGACATTTTGAACAACGAAGGGGATTCGGGATATACGGTCTTACATTTACAATTTCATATCCTACTTTGACATTTGTAGGCAGCAAAACTTTGCCAAAAGTGAGGATAACTGTGGCTGTCTTCGTCCTTACACCTTCCTGATAACGAGTGATGAATCTGGCATCAATTACATCCTGATGAGCAAGTTCCTGTATGATTTCTTCCTCACTCATCACCATGAGATCCCTGCAAGTGATAACACCCTTGCAGGAATTCATGGATGTTGGGATCTTGGCCTCGATATCATGGCAGTGAAACTTACGCAGCTTTAGCAAGTCTTTAACTTCAGAGGAGTTGAACGTCTTAACCAGGAGGTCTCCATTTCCAAGTTTTTTTTACTTGTTCCACCTCTCCCGCACAGTGGTCAATCACCTTCTTGACAATGAAGGGATTGAGTCTGGACAGGGGAGTGGAACCTAGAGCATGAAGAGTTAAGAAGGTCGCGTTATTTACAGGGATGTCAAGCGGGGAACGAGTCTGGCGTCCGTCAGTCTGGGGCCGGTCAGTAACTGTAGGAATGTCGTCAGGACTACCTCCCCCCCTGAAGGGGGGGGAGGCAGTAGGGGGGTCCATCATAGCTACCACTTCCCCCGTGAAGGGGAAGTGGGAAGAGAGAGAAAAACGACCAAGGGGCAAAGTACCTGGGGAAGACCCACCTAGGCTGAGATTACCCTCTCAAACCACTCTCGGGATTACGCGCCTGTGTGTGACTCACACCCCAGAGCGATCAGTGGGGGGTACACTCCAGAGGTGAGTAAGCAAAGGCAATCTCAGGAAACAGATATAGACACTTACTATATCTACTAAGGCCAGGGAGGAAAATGAGGTCTAGCTAACCTAACTTTATTGAAAAACGCCCTAGTGGCGGACAAAACAAAGCTAAAGCCGGTGAGGCAACCCTGCAGCTAGACGAGAGCTCAGAAACACGTCTTCACTCTTCGCAACCATCCATCAAAGTCCTTATCACGGAATCCCATTCTTACGAGTATACTGTAAATACTGAACAGTCATGGAGACTTGACATATGTCGTACTCCAACACCGAAATTAAACCACTCGCTTAGACAAACACCTGCTCTTGTACATGCTTCACTACCATCATAATAACTCTTAACCACAGTCAGTACATAGGTAAAACCTTCCATAAATCCTCTCTGTTTCTGGATCCATAAAGGCCATTAATACCATACATTCCTTTTCACAAGCTTTGTCTACTGTTTGTCTCATGGCGAATATTTGCCTTCGTCCCTCACCAAACGTTCTAATATATTCCTTACTTTCTTTGCAGTATAAATTTTCTTCTGTATCCCTTTCCCATTGTACTCAATAACATTTATGCCACGAAACTTTGTGCACTCGCTTCGATCATCTTTATTTTTGCACAGGGACACTCATTGTTCCATTATATTCATATAATGAATATAATGCTTATAAAACTAAAAAGAAAAGATTTGACAAAACAAGCGATGTTATTTATAAAATGAACGTAGAAACGTGAAAATGCAAGTAATATTTGAGGCGGAGAGGAGCGAGGGCCAGTATGAAGGGAGAGAGAAGGGGAAGGGAAACCAAAAATGGTGGGATGGAGTTGCTGACGTTATTTTTACCGCAGTGACTCCCCACACTGAGCCACGCTGACACAGCACCACTCACAGGCCCTCTGCACTCCATAGTGTCCTCACAGGGCCATGCATCAACTCAAACCAAAGTTCATCACCATAGCCTCAGTCCAACACACATCCATTTGTTTACCTCTTAACTATATTACTAACTTGAATATCATGCTTTGGTTAACTCTTTCCCTGTCTTGTACCTCACTGTACACACACACACACACACACACACACACACACACACACACACACACACACACTGCAATCAGAAAACTAGCGTACCTGGTTTCCCTACTCACCAAAACAATATATTTTTAAGACTTTTCAGTGGCAGGAGTCCGTGCAATAAAAACTTGATGTATGTTCAGATTAATGGTAACATGTTATAGCCAGTGTTTATGTTTATATACAGCATTTTCACTAGATGACAAATTCGTTTATTTTTAATGTTCATGTCTGAACAACTTCTCGATGTCTGCACATCTGATTGCATTTTGTGGTGAGAGAGAGAGAGAGAGAGAGAGAGAGAGAGAGAGAGAGAGAGAGAGAGAGAGATTACGTTGATAATTTTTTTAAGGGCAAATGAAGGTCAGATTTAGCATGATTTCAAGTACACAGATAAAGTGCATGCGATTAGTGGCGGTAGCTTTGAAAGCCATCTTGCTCATGACTGGAAGGCTTATTGGTATGCGTCAGATGGGAGAAAAATGGAACGTATACCTACATGTCCATCTTCCTTAACATGGAAAACCCTAAGCCGTAGAAAGAATCGTAAATTCAGCTATAAAAGCAGTACTACCTGTCCATACCGTTATAACTCAAGGACGTCAGTATATGGGCTTGTCTACAACATAGCCTCACTGGAGTGACTGGTCATGTTGTTATTACAGACTGTCTTCGGAGAAAGCCAGAGGAAAAAAATATTGCCAGAGGAAGCAGTACGTTGGGTGGTAACAATATAACCGTAAGATGTCTGGTGGTCTAGTGGGTTAAGGTGGGTCAACCGGATAAGGACAGTAAAGTTTTACATCCATGTGGTGGTTGGGGTTTATTACTCACATACAGTAATGTCATCCGGGGAAGAGTGAGGCTTAACTTTCGGGACTAAGTAGGCAGAGTAGCTTAGCTCCGGGATCCTGATAGGGAAAGATAAAGAATGGATGATACTTGGGTCAGTAAAGCAAGATTAATTTAGAGGAAACTAGTTGAGGATGCAGATACACGTAGGATGCTGTACAACTGTTACAGGCCTTAGAAATATATTTTAAAAAATAAACTAGATCACACGTGAAAAAGATGCGAGCGTTAGACTGAGCGAAGTAGTCATATACTACTGACGCGAATTTAGAGGAGAGGTCCTGATTCCAAGTCACTGAAAAAAATCTGACAGTGGTTCATGATTGCTCATTCAGGATGTCACCAGGAGTGTCAACCGATGAGGATTATTATGGTCCTGTTTCCCGGTTAATAGAACCATCATCAAACTAATTCTAAAAATTTAATATGTTCTATGCCTGAGTCGTTGGTGTGGAAATACAATAAAGGTGGGTGGGGGCTTGATGGCCTACTCTTAATATCTAAGACATCAAATTACTCGGTGGCAGAAGGGTGACTTAGCCAAAGAACCAAAAATAAGATTTATCTAAGTTGATCCCGTCCAGGACCATCCTCTTTACGTGGTGTGAAATGCCAAGCGAAATCAGCCCTTATTCCCCTCTACATCAAAGCTCAAGGTCAGGTGTTATTGACAGCAAAAACGGCGTACTCCGAGACTTTGTAGGAGAAGGGTAAGTCGAGCCAATAGCGTGGCGCCATTCATCCTCTTGTGTTTACCAGAGCTGGTTCTGCCAATCGCGAGGCCCATTGCATGATTGTACGCGTGTTGGGCAGTCAGCCCGAGTGCACAGGTGAGGGAAGAGACGACGCCTTAAACCTGCCCTATTTCTGCCACTTTCCGTGGATTAACACACAGCTATGTCGTCCAGTGATACTGAAAATGAGGGTGAATGTCGGAAAGTTACAAGAAAGCGACAA
Organism: Coenobita brevimanus; assembly: GCF_032717465.1. Classification (NCBI taxonomy): domain Eukaryota; kingdom Metazoa; phylum Arthropoda; class Malacostraca; order Decapoda; family Coenobitidae; genus Coenobita; species Coenobita brevimanus. The sequence goes on from NC_137017.1 coordinate 27,172,039, forward strand.
CAGCACCGTTCTGAGTGGAAACAAGTGGCTGCTAAGCGTAAAAGAGAAAATGGTGAAGCCTATGTAAGCATGTCGACAAAAAAAACAAAACATAAAAGGCGAAGGGTAGGACACACCTCTTAATGCCTGGATAAATGCTTTACCCTTGTCGTATTGGTGTGGGGAATATTAATGACATTTTTCATCAGTTCTGGGCATTAGAGGATTATTTTTACCCAGTCTGCATACATAGTGGGCCGTGTGCACGAGTCAAGTGTTCACTTGAACCACTTCACGCTTTCACTGGAGCCCAACTCCGCATTGATTAAGGTACGTGTCAGATTGAAAAGATTGTCCTATTATTTATTATTATTTTACAGTAAATATGTAATGGCCTAAACATTGTAGTGTTTCTGGTCATAGAGCTGAGTTTTGATGACGCTATAGTCTGATTCCCGCCCGCTTGCGGCTTAGGTGTGACCCGCACCTGTGGACAATGGTGCCACGTTTCCCCAACTTGCGATGTGAAACGGAAGCTATTTATGTACAAGGCATCACAAATTCGATAAATTCAGATGAATAAAACTTACACTTGTGTATTTTGATGGATGAATCAACAGTAATCTTATTATGCATAAAATATTTATACAGTAACACAGAAACATGGCATACATATTGTACAGTGTTGCTATAAGATATTGTAGTCACTTTTAATGGTTTTTAGCGTAGTTTTAGGGTGGGTAATAATATCACAGTTATGGATATAAGAGAATGAGCCTGAAAAAAGAAGAAATATGCCAATATCCAAAGTAAAAGAAATAATTCATATAATTCTTGTGAGTGGCAGCACTGACAGATAGCTTCCCTACAGAGAGAGAGAGAGAGAGAGAGAGAGAGAGAGAGAGAGGCAGGAGAGGGGCATGCATTGAATGCATTGTCGGCATCACTAAATATAACAAAACCAAATTCACAAATGAAAGCACAATTATAAATAACTTATAAAAGAATCAAAAGTACTCAGGGTGGCTCACATTTCCCGCCATGTGGTAGGTGATTCCAGCCCCCCCTTCCCCTTCCCTCCCTTCTTAATCCCTCCTGGGTGTCTCAGGTCAAATCCCCTTCACACTTCCTCCCCCTGGACCACCACCCCAACAAACCCACATCCACACTCCCACCCACACCTACACCCACACCCCACTACGTCGGGGTGTATGAATCAGTAACGTAACAAACCTCTCAGCAGACAGTAACTTTGACACTCCATCTACTACTAAATATAACAAAACCAAATTAACAGATGAAAGCACAATTATAAATAACTTATAAAAGAATCAAAAGTACTCAGGGTGGCTCACATTTCCCGCCAGGAGAGAGAGAGAGAGAGAGAGAGAGAGAGAGAGAGAGAGATAACGGTATAGAAAACGTGGCAACACTGTACACAGGTGCGGGCCACACCACAGCCGCAAACGTGCGCGAGTCCTACTATAGTGATTTTGATCAGATGTTTGGATTTTTTTTTTTTTTTTTTTTGTATAGCCTAGTTGACAAATATCAGAAGTACGATTAACAACCATGTTCTTGGTATCATTGTATTCAATATGGCCTTGATTTTCATTGTGTTTATTAATAAAAAAAAAAAAACTTTGGGTGCTGTGTAACGTACCGGGTATTTATGTTCGATTTTTGAGTTTCTAATTTTAAAAATTTGCCAAAATTCATAGAAGTGACAATTTTTTTTTCTTTTTTTTGATCAGTGTGTTCAGTACATTAGTATCTCATTTTTATGCAGTAACATAGAGATATTTTTTGGACAAAATTTTGGGGGTTGCTAGGCAACGAATTAAAAAAAAAAAAATGCTTGAATATACCGTTTTATTATTTAGGAAACTATTCTCTATGATCATACAAATCTAATGATACCATATGCATATATTTCGTACACATACAGAGTGGTACAGACGCATTAACTAAGATCAAATTATCTCAAAAGTGACTTTTGGTTAAGTCGCCATTCTACTGCCGGACGCCTTTGAAAAATACAATGATGAGTTTCAGTGCTGTAGGCAGAAGCGGAAAAACCAGGTTCCATGTCCCGTGGTGTTAACAGTCCTTTATTAAAAAAAAAAAAATAGTTTTGGATTGGATACGATAGGATTGAAAATTGTACTTTAGACTAGCACATGTCCAGTTGTAAACACGACTTCTCTTCGGCAACAGTCTGTACGGTATATATGCATTCCCACATCCTATTCCGCCAATCCCACCATGTTCATATCTCCTGTCCCTCACCTCCTATCATTACCAGGCCGTTCTCGCTTTCCCCAACTTCCTCACGCATCGTCCTTTCTCTCCTGTCTCTCCCTGTCCATTTCCTCCTCTTCTATGTCCTCCCTACGTGACCTACGTTACACACACACACACACACACACACACACACACACACACACACACACACACACACCGTTCCCAGCCCTCAAACTATTGCCCTAATGGTTTAATATCTTGTAATACTGAAGTTTTCGAATATATTCCAGACAAAAAAATTTAAAACTCCTATCCCATCATAACCATCTTTCCGACCGCCAGTGTGGATTCCGCCAAGGACGCCTCACTAGCGAACTCTTCATTTCTGATCTTGGTCACTCTCCTTTCGAGACTTTGGTGAGGTGTTTGCCATCGCAAATTGACACCCCAGACGCTTTCAACAGAATCTGACACATGCTTTAAATTTCTAAGCCAACCTATCACGCTTTATATCCTTCTGTCTGTGCCTTTATCTCAAGCTTCCTTTCTTGTCATTCTGTAGCTACTGGTGTGGACGGACACTGTCCCTTTCTTAAAGCTATTAATAACAGTGTTCTTCAGGGTCCTGGCCTGTCACCTTCTGTTCTTCAGTTATCTTCTGAAATGCACACCCAACTCCATCCACGCATAAGCTGATACTTCCACCCTTCACATTTCAACTTACTTCTCTTAACGTCCATCACAGTAGTTCAGCAATCATGGGATGAGGCTATGGCACACATGACGTCTTACTTCCCTGTCATTTCTGATCGGGTATATATATATATATATATATATATATATATATATATATATATATATATATATATATATATATAAATGCTCAGAAGCTCAGGTGTTCTATCTTTTGGCTCGTTAAAATCTCGCTTAGGAATATTCTTTTATCTTTAACAACACAGCTCAGTCCTTTATACCCTGGGGTTTCTTTTTCTTTTGATTGATCATGGAAGGCTCATAATTCCTCCCTTGCCAGTTTGCTTCCATGAGATTTAGTGTGCTAAGCTGACTCCGTGCTTTCTGTACCCCTGCACAACTGTTGACTTTATACAGGAGTCTTATTCGCCCATGTATGAAGTACAGCTCGCAAGTGTGGGGCTCCACACATACGGCTTTTCTAAACAGGATGGAGTCAATGGTTTTTCATCTCATCAACTGGCCCCCTCTCATCTCTCTCTCTTCGCCGTAGTGTTGCATCGTTTTCTCATTACTGTCTCTCCTGCAATGGCCACTGTTTTTTTTAACTTTATGCCTGCACCTCTACTTCATTACGGCGGGTGCGTAGCATCCAATTGGCCACACATTCTTACCCATTGTCTGTCCACCTCTCTCATGCATTAGCTAACATATGCTCACAGACATTCATATAGAAAAGAGGCCAGCTCTGGAACTGTCTTCCTCGATCTGTATTTCCCTCAGACTATGAGCCCTTTTCTTTTAAACAGCATGTTCAGACATCTTGAAATAAATAGACCTTGATTTGGAAAGGCAGCTCTATCGCCTCATAACTTTGGTTCTTTCTGCTTTGCATAAGCACAAACAGACAGACAGACAGACAGACACACACACACACACACACACACACACACACACACACACACACACACGCTGGAGAGAGAGAGAGAGAGAGAGAGAGAGAGAGAGAGAGAGAGAGAGAAGGAGAAATTAGAGGGATAACCGGAACTAAGGAAATGTCAGAGAAGGCAGAAGACTAGGCGAAAAAGGTAAGAAGAGAGGTAAGACAATGGAGGGGCGTGAGAGAAATGTACAATTCACACTTTCAGAACGGCGTCGTCTTAATTTATTCTTGAAACTTCTGGACGAGAATATTTACCGTTTGATAAGCCTGTATTACTGAAGAGGCTAAGGCAACGTTTGATAAGCCTGTATTACTGAAGGGGCTAAGGCAACGTTTGATAAGCCTGTATTACTGAAGGGGCTAAGGCAACGTTTGATAAGCCTATATGACTGAAGTTTTTTTTTTTTTTTTCGGCTTATCAACCATTGGGGCCGAAGCCCCTGGTTATTAACGCCATGTATATATATATATATATATATATGTATATATATATATATATATGTATATACATTTAAACATATACATATATATACAAACATATATATATACATACACACACACACACACACACACACACACACACACACACACACTTCCATGCATACATACAGACACACTTTCATGCAAACGTACATATATATATAATAATTTTAATCTTTTTTTTTTTGTATTTTTATTTTTTTAATTTTTTCTTGGTTTTATATTTTTTATACCTTATATTATAAAGAAAAACTAATCTAAAGACCCTAAAACTAATCACCTAACAGACACATCGCTAACCTATACTAAATCCTACAGAGACAAATAGCTAGACCTACACTAATGGTAAAAATACCTCGACTAACAGACCACCATCGACTGCAGATATGTAATGCCTTTCTACATTACATACCTGCACTCATTACCTGGTGGCTGTCAGTCGAAGCACAACCTAATATAGGGGACATCAGTATATGAAAGGGAACCAGACGAGTCAGGAACATTTCCATATACGTCAGCTGTCGTCCCTAATTAGAATAACTTAAGCAAGATAATATAATGTATTTACATAATTTGTACAAAAAGTGAAGAACTCGGCCAGCAGACCACCATCGACTGCAAGTGCCCAATACCTTCCTATATTGCACACTTGCACTCATCAGCTGGTGACTGTCAGGCGAGGAACTTGGCTTAATGTAGGGGACATCTGTATTAGAAATAGATCGGTGGGAGGAGGAACTATTTAAAATATGTCAACTGTCAACCCTAATTAATATTACAATATATACATATTTATTGTTAATAAAAACCATAACCACGTAGTAAAAAAGTCACATCACTCTGATCAGTCCGGTCTCTCTCAAGAAAGCCATCAATTTATCAGTCATAACAATGTCCCCATCACCCAGGATGGTGGGAAGGGTGAAGGGGACGTCTGCTGCACCGCAGTAATTTATAAGTGAAGCACATTCACGAATAAATCGCCGACAGCGCAGGATGATATGACTAATAGATAACACCGCATTACAAATGTCACAGTGCGGTGGGAAGCGTCTTTCCATATATGGTTTTATGTAGGTTAAAATGGTGGCATTAAGCCGTAACCGTGCCAACACTTTTTCTTCTAGGCGACTGGGACGGTTGGCAGTGTCCCAGTCGCCCAGGTACGGCTTACAAGTTGGAATATTTAGTCTGGTCCACTGACCTTGCCACAAAAGATTTATTGATTTCTTTCCGAGAGATAGACTCGACCGTAGATCACGAGGAACGTCCCAAGTCTCCTCGAGCTCTACAGCCGAATTTGCAAGTAAGTCAGCCTGCTCATTGCCGTAGATACGACAATGACCAGGCACCCAGATCAGCGTGAATGACTTGTTGCATGAATGCAACTTATTAACGATGCGGCCCTGGATCTCATGAGAGTCCTTAGTGCAAGATGCAATTGCCTGAAGGGCTGATTTTGAATCTGAAAATATGACAAATGAATCATGCCTAGAATTGAGAGCATAGTCTATGGTTTTGTCAATAGCAAAAAGTTCTGAAGTAAACACAGATGTATGAGTCGGCAACCGATACCTGAGGGCACATTCAGTCGACCACACACTTGCACCCACACATTCATTCGACTTGGAGCCGTCGGTGTACAATTGATGGCACCCCAAGTGACGAACAATGATGTTATGAAACAAGTGGTGGACCTCCGCCTGCGGCGCCTTGGCCTTTGGTGCTGGGAGCCATGTAACATCAACAGTAAAGGCAGGTGGCTCCCAAGGCGCTATATTTTTAAGCACCAACTTGTCACAATCACTGGGGTCCACATCAAGCTCCTGAGTCAGTAAGTGGAGGCGAGCGGCAAGTGGCCAACGCACCCCCTGCAGAAGGTGGTGGTACTGATGCAGGGGGGTACAGGCCACATTGCCGATATTACTCTTCCTTAACGTCCTTATGCCATAGGACAAGGCCAGATGGTCACGGCAAATACGGAGGGGAGGCACATTCGCCTCCACTTCCATACGAGCCACACGGGTACACCGGACGGCTCCAAGACACATAGGCAAACATTTATTCTGTAGCACATCCAATCCTTTCAGCGTGGCATCGGATGCCGAGCCATACACCTGTGCACCATAGTCTAGCTTTGATCGAATAAGGGACTTATACACCATTAATAAAGATTTTCTGTTGGCACCCCAGGTAGTACCCGCTAGGTACTTGAGGACATTTAACGGTTTATCACAACGAGCAAGCAAAGTATTAACGTGAAGTTTAAAATTCATTCTTCGATCAAAATGTATTCCTAAAAAATTTACAGAATTTTGAAAAGGAACCGCCTGATTATCCAAAGTTAAGCACAAATTAGGTACGTTACGATTAGTGAAGACTATAGCGGCACACTTACGGACGGAAAACTTAAATCCCCACTGCAAGGCCCATTGGTGGACGGAGTCAAGGGCTGCTTGAATCCGCCCAGCCGAAAATTGTGCATTACAGGAAGAGTGCCATATTGCACAATCGTCAGCGTAGAGTGAGTATTTAAGATTCCTCGGGATGGGAGCTGATGACAGAATATCATTGATCATAATACTAAATAAAGTAGGACTAAGCACACTTCCCTGTGGCACCCCGTTTTCCTGGATAAATATATCCGATGTTATGTTACGGGGCAATTTGACAGAGAAAGTTCTGTCCCTTAAGAAATTTGAAATAAAAATAGGCAAATTTCCTCTTAAACCATAAGCATAGAGCTTCATTAGTATACCGTGTCGCCAGGTCATGTCATAGGCTTTATGGATGTCCAAGAACACCCCTATCATGAATTCTTTATTGGCAAATGCCTCTGCAATACAATGCTCCAAATTCATTAAATGATCTAGTGAACTTCTGTATTTACGGAAGCCACATTGTTGATCATTTAACAAATTCTTCGACTCTAAAACAAAAAGAAGCCTGTTGTTAACCATACGTTCCATGACCTTACATAGACAAGAAGTCAACACAATAGGACGAAATGAAGTGGGATTCAAAAGACGACCAGCCTCTTTGGGTATCAGTATGACGTGCGCAAAGTGCCATGAGTTTGGGAACGTTCGAGACGCCCAAATCTCATTGTACAGTGCTAACATCTTAATCAGGTTGTCCTGATTAAGATGCTGGATCATACCGTACGTGATGGTGTCTGGTCCAGGGCTGGTGTCTTTACAGGATTTAAGGGCAAGGAGCAGTTCATCTAGCGTAAACCCTTGTTTGTACGGGGAGTTTACGTCTTCTGTGGCAAAGTCTAATATCTGTAGCTCAGCCGTGCGTTTATGATGTTGGAAACGCGGGTCATAATTGGCTGAGCTACTTACATGAGAAAAACTCCTGGCGAGGATGTTAGCAACGTCCACGGGCTCGTCATAGGTGGTGTTATTCACCTGCAAGGTGGTTACAGGGAAGTATGGGCGTTTATTATTTAATAATCTTATAGTGGAACAGACTTTATGTAAAGGTGTTGTACGAGTCACCGTGGACACAAAGGACCGCCAGGAGTCACGTTTAGCCCTTCTTATTATTCTCCTTGCCTCAGCCCGTGCCTGTTTGTATGCAATAAAATTTTCCTCAGTGGGCTGACTATCAAAAATCCTGTATTTCCTATTGCGTTTTCTTAATGCTTGTCGGCAATCCGGCGTCCACCAATGTGCTCTATGCTTCGCATGAACTGTAGAAGTTTTGGGAATAGCAGCCTCAGCTGCGTGTAATATGGATTGGGTTATATTTTCGACCTTAATATCTATGGTCTCCCCAGATATATCTAAATTGGCGATCCTTGAGAAGGATCCCCAATCTACTTTCTTATAGTTAAATTTTGGAGGTGGAGGGTCCGAAATGATGTCGCGTGTATAAGAAAGACAGATGGGTAAATGATCACTTCCCAAGGAGTCGTTGTAAGGGTCCCATGAGAGATCTTGATGTATACCAGGGGAGGCCAAAGATAAGTCAATGGCCGAAAAGTTACCAGTACGATCATCTACACGAGTCGCTCTACCATCGTTCAGAAGACAGAGGTTGGACTGTAGTATTAGGTCGGCTACTTGCTCCCCACGACCATCAATCCTTAAGCTACCCCATTGATAGTGATGGGCGTTAAAATCGCCCAACACTAACTTATTTCCAGGCAGATGTTCAGCTAGTGAATTTAAAGCATCACTATCAATGGGGCCATGTGGAGGACAGTACAGAGAGGAAATAGACAGATATGTGTTATTAAATTTTACTCTGCACGCGACAGCTTCCAGAGTAGAATTTAGAATCACTTCCGTTTGTGGGTGTGATTTGTGTGTGTAAATGGCAACTCCGTGACCTTCATATCTTCTATACGAGTGGTAGTGTTTGAACTGTGGAGGATCAGGATGATCCTCCAGGCGCGTCTCCTGTAAACAAACAACGTCTGGCCTGTGTATTGACAGCAAGATTGCTATATCTTGTAACTTATTCCCAATACCTCTACAATTCCACTGTAATAGAGTGAACGCGGCGGTTTAAGATTTCCGTTGGGGGCCAGTGTGCTTCGTCTTTTTTTGTCGCCCGCCAGTAGGCGAGCGACTACCGGGGGACCTATCCCGGTGCTTGTTGATGGAAACCTCCATATTTTCATCAATAACTAGGTTCCCAGCCTCCCCCGAGGAAGAGCTAACCTTTCTCTCTCTCGCTGGAGTAGGAACTGGAAGGACATGAGGACGTGACTGTTTCGTGAGGGTGGTCATGTTATTCTTAGTAGGCTTGTCAGGCTTCGTTTTAGGCCGTACTGATGGAGAGGCAGCAGCAGCCTGAGAGTAAGTTGAAGCTTTAGGGATGTCAGTGAGAGAGTTGGAACGGACAGGAGGTCGAGATGGAGATGTACTGTGAGCGGCAGGAGGAAGAAAGACAGGGTCAGTCTGCGTCTCGACAGAGCACATCACAGGACGGGATATTACCGCCGAAGCATAGGACCTATTCGGCGTGGGAGTTGCATGCAACTCCTTAACCTTTTTCCTAGCTTCGTAGTAGGAAATACCCTCAGTTGCCTTCTCTGTGCAGGCTTCCTTCTCCTCCTTCCACTTGGGACAATCCCTAGAGGAAGTGGAGTGAGTACCCTTGCAGTGAAAGCAACGTACTGTCTCTGATGTGCAACTTTCCGCATCATGACCCTGGCTTGCACACTTGCCGCACACTGGCTGGGAAGCCCGACAAGTCTTTGTACCATGCCCATACAGCTGGCATTTCAGGCAACGCAAAGGATTAGGGATGTACGGCCGAACGTGAATAATTTCGTAACCAACTTTGATATCATTAGGAAGAGAAGATTTGGCAAACGTCAAAATGATAGTTGCTGTCTTCGTCCTTATGCCTTCCGAGTAGCGAGTTATGAATTTAGCCTCTATGACATCTTGCTGCGCCAATTCACTTACGATCTCGTCCTCGCTCATCACCATGAGATCCCTGCAAGTGACAACACCCTTGCAAGAATTCATGGAGACTGGGATTTTGGCTTCGACATCATAACAATGGAATTTGCGCAGTTTCAACAAATCCTTTACCTGTGCCGAGTTAACTATTTTGATTAGGAGATCTCCATTAGCAAGTTTTTTAACTTGTTCGACTTCTCCTGCACAGTGGTCAATCACCTTCTTGATAAGGAAGGGATTGAGACTGGACAGGGGAGTGGAACCTAGCGCATGGATGGTGACGTAGGTCGCATTTGCTACTGGGATGTCAAGTGGGGCTCGAGTCTGGCGTCCGTCAGTCTGGGGGTGGTCAGTCCGGTCGTTCCTACTTTCGTCAGGACCACCTCCCCCCCTGAAGGGGGGGGAGGCAGTAGGGGCGTCCTCCATAGGTACCACTTCCCCCTCGCGGGGGAAGTGGGAAGATAGAGAGAAACGAGCAAGGGACAGAGCACTTGGGGAAGACCCACCTGGTCTGAGATTACCCTCTCAAACCACTCTCGGGAGGACGCGCCTGTGTGTCACTCACACCCCAGAGCGATCAGTGGGGGGTACACTCCAGAGGTGAGTAAGCAAAGGCAATCTCAGGAAACAGATATAGACACTTACTATATCTACTAAGGCCAGGGAGGAAAATGAGATCTAGCTAACATAACTTTTACTCCCCTATTTACAAAACTATTGCCGGTGAGGCAGCCCTAGATCGCTAGAGGAGAGAGCAACGAATACACGACTGCACTCTCCGCAACCATTCATCAAAGTCCTCCGACTGAAGGGGCTGAGGCAACGTTTGATAAGCCTCTATTACTGAAGGGGCTAAGGCAACGTTTGATAAGCCTCTATTACTGAAGGGGCTAAGGCAACGTTTGATAAGCCTGTTTTACTGAAGGGCTGAGGAAGGCTTAGACCCAAGAGTTACCCTAAAGCTAAATTGAGTCGTCTAGAAGTGACGTCCCCATAGCAAAGGCATTAAAGGAAGCCAAGAGACCTCTGTCAAATGGGACGAAAAAAAAGTAACGAATGATAGTATACTTATTATCAGTGTCATTAATTTGTCTTCGGATCTTTGAAATTCCCCGAATCATTAGTGTGTGTAAGTTGACATTAATTCCTTTTCTCTCCTTTCTAACTCCACTGAGTGTCCTGAATAAACTCTTTCAGGAAAAAAAAGATAACAAAAAACAGTAGCAACGTATCTACTTCTATTACCCTTTCTGTGGGGGTAGCAAATCTGGTGCTGAAAAGATTAATGTTTGAAGTCCTTGCATGACCATCCACATAAATCTTCTTCCTGCTCCCCTCTCCCAGCAGTGATCGTGCACACACACCTTAATCTCAACACTCTTTCCCTGTCTTCAGCTTACCTTCCTCTGGCATCGCAACTCACCCCTCACATGTTAACCTGCTGTCAGAGGGAGAGTGAGAGAAGGTGAGTCAGGAAATTGTGCTAATGCAACCCTTATTGACAGCAGTAAGTGAGAAAGACTCTCTCTCTCTCTCTCTCTCTCTGCTTTGCAGTACTGAGTATATATAATGTTCGGCTGCAGTCCATATAACACTAATTCAGGTGCCTCTTACTGAATGCCTGAAAAACTGAACATTACAGTAGATTGACAGTAATATAATGAGACTGTTCTTACTGAAAAAGATGTTACACTTGCCCAAACGACGTCAATAAAACTTTGTATGTCCAAAATGTTTTCAAACACTCGCATGAATCACACCTCAAAATTATAACTAAGTTTGGAAGCGGAGGGCCAAAACCCCTGCTCCCCCGCTCCGAATTGGCGGTGGTATGGGACGACGCACAGCTCAGCACTTGATGACGTCCACCACACATGGAGACATACATTGTTCACTAGGCTTGCTTTCTCCTCAGATTTGTGTCTCTCAAGAAATAAATAAATAAAAACAGCGTCCTCACCCTCTGAGAACTAGAGAAATAACAAGAAGCGGTGCCAAAGTACAGCAAACCCGTCCTCGGCAGTCATTTTAGTGCTGACGTATAATCACAACAGGATATATAGTCAGAGTTGTCACATATAAAATTTGGAGTAAATCGGGTGAAAATTGACAATTTTATGCCCATTTGAAATTTTAGGCCCGACCCACCTAACATTGACCCCCCTACCGCTAACTGGAGGGTGACCCCCCTAATGTAATGAGGCATGTTATAGGATGCACATTTGAAAGATGCACCTTTAGGTTTTGGTTCCATGTCGATATGACGAATTTGAAAGGAGTTATGGCAAACAAAAAAAAAAACGTTTTTATAA
>NC_137017.1:27189112-27204112 GCF_032717465.1 Coenobita brevimanus
TTCATACTCATATAAAAAGAACTACCGATATGAAAACTATATCGGATACGTGAGACCACTTTGAAAATGCCGAAAACATTGTTAAGCTGAACGAGAAACGGCTCATGTGCTATTCTCAGTGACTTAAAAAAAAGAAAGAAAGAAAAAAGAAAATCTCTATCTTCGGCTCTAATTATGATATTTACACTCAGGTTGCATTATTTTCTTTGTTAAGACTGATACTGTACGATTCTGCAGTATAAATCATCACACTTCAGCATTCTGCAGTTTAACACTCATTATGAAATACAGTATGGTATAAACATTCAGTCCATCAATTGGGTAATTCGTTTAAAACTCTTGCAGCTTCCAGACTGTTGGGTTTATTTCATTTCTGATTGTTGCATTTGACTCCTAGAGACTTCCTTCCATCCCTGCCATTCCTTTCAATACATCAGTTGGTGGTGGTACAACAAGGATGGGAAGTGACCACTACTGTCCAGTGTTTACTTATACTCTTCAAAAAGATTGTTATTTGTCGCCATATTTATATTTGGGTGTGTTTAAGAGAAAATTCAGGCTTTTCTTACGACCGATGACAGAATTTCATGACGATACAACTATATCTACTCACCGAAAAGCACTTGGGGAAAAAAATAATAATAATCATGATTTCTGCGAAACCGCTACGGTAGCTCGGCCCAGCACGTTTTGTAAAATGCAGTATTCCAGAACTGATAAATATAGGCCGGGACCTCAAGGGTGTTATACATTTTTTATATAATTGTTACCAAACTTTGTGAGAGGGTTCAAGATAAACGAGAGACGAAGGGATTCCATTTGTAGAACAATCCATAACGGTTGAAGATCACAGGGCACGGTCAAATATTTGACCTGGTAACTCAGAGTTTTTATTCGATTTGGACCTAACATGGTGGAAGGACTGAGGGTCAGCCAGGATGAACAAATTGGATTTGAAGACAATATATCAAACTTCAGGGTCACAGGGTAAAGCTAACTCTAAGTTATGATTCGATATGGACCGAAGTCGTTGGATGGATTAAGGATCAGGCAACGGTGAAGTAATTCCATTCTGACAATAATCTGTCCTAGGTCAAGTTCACAGTGTAAAGTTAAATGTCCTGCCCTCAGACAAATTTTGGGGCACGCTAATTGCATTCTCTGGAGTTCTTCTTCTTGTTATAAATTTTTATTATTATTTTAAAAATCATCGCAGTAGTTCTACGGATGGGCCATGGGAACAATGATAAATGCCGGGTTACTAAATCATCAGTGACAGCAAGTATGTGCTTTGTAAGTTATGGAAGAGAAGACACGAGTGTCAAGAGCTACAGAAAATAAATGGAATGGGAGAGAGATGCAGCAAAGTTGCAGGGTAGGATTTGCGACAACCAAGCTGTGTGCTCCACCAAGCCGGAGCTGTACGATCTTAGCATTGCAAAATATAAACAAGAAATTTCGAGAGCATAAATGTGATGCATACAGCAACGTGAAGAACGCATATCGAAGTTACCAAATCAATAAACCTTTTGTGGACTGGAAAATACACAACTATTAAGAAAAAAACTTTTATATAATTAGCAGGTGTCTGGAAGCAGGAACAAGAGAACAACACAAAAGTTAAGCAATGATATATATACTCTATATCGCTCATTGTGGTGTTATTATTGTTGTTTAGCCTCCAGGATCATCTGAACGTCAACCTGGCGTACTTCAGGCTGAAGATGCCCTATTCCTGCAGTCAACCATCCTTCTGCTGGGGACCAGGGAGGCATTTGCGCCACCGTGCTAAATCATCCCTTTCCAGCACCGTATTTTATAAGAAAGCTGTTATTTCAAGTAAAAAATAATTTAAGACTATAACTCCATATTTTTTCTCCCCAAAACACCTCCCCCCCCGCAACGCATGTGTAGTCACACCATGAAAATATATTAACCACATAAGTGCACAGCGCACACACACGTACCCTAAAGATGTACACTTACCCTGTTTCTCTCCCTCCCCCCTAGAGCTCCTTCCATATCTGCTTCACCACAACCCTACCGCGCTGCCATTTCCCCCTCACCAATCCACCTGCTTTCCCTTTGTCCTATTCTGCTGCATCGGAGGACACGGATTTGTCTTGAATATGTTTTTCTCTGACTTTATGTCACTAGAATGAGACGTTGTCTCTCCATCTACTCATTTCGCCTCAGAATGAACACCGTAACAATACTATTGAACTCAGTATGCAGCATTTGGGGGAACAAATCAGATATCACCTTGCCTGAAACCATGTTAGACGGTTGCTGTGCAAAGCTTCCAGATTTAGGCTCAGAACGTGAGGACGGCAGACAGGATCAAGGACAAGAAAGGGAGAATCACAGAAAGCACGTCTGACCGTAAATGTGGAAAGACTGCAAGTCCTGCCGGGGTGACGTTGCGTCTGGCACAGTGTGTGGTGTGTTAGTGGTTCAGTGTGTAGTGTGTGCATCGTGCATTTTGACATGTGTTAATGGTACAATGTGTATTGTGTCCGTGGTGCAATGTGGGGTGTGTTAATAGTTGCCTTTAGTATGTAGTGTGTCAGTGGTGCAGTTTATAGTGTGGCAGTACAGTGAGGGATGTTTTAATGGTATAATGTGGGATGTGTCAGTGGTACAGTGTTATTGTATTGGTGTTACAGCGTGAAATGTTTCACGAGTATAATATGAAAACTGCACAATATAGTTTTCAGTCACAAAGGTATGTTACCCCATTAAAAAGTCGAATAAAACTAAAGCAATACCAACATTTGTCCGTCTGGAAATGCTTTGACAAGTAAAACAAATTAATATGGTAAATGAACAATGAACCACGGTTTGACTGAAAAGACAGACTAAGGTAGACTGATTCAGAAATGATTGGGTGGGTACATGAAGGATGAATTATGAATCAACTAGTTGTACGGAAAAGGAGATGAAAGTGTGGTAACAGACGGGTCCTGTGTTCTCGCAGTTGGGAAAACATGTACATAGGCTTTATAAGTCTCCATTGAAAGAGGGGGAGGAAAAAGAGAAAGATATTACTTTATGGCAAGGAGAAAAATGTAGTTTACAACTGATGACTGTATTTTTAGTAAGTTATTCTGGTTAACGCCAGCCCATTTTAGTCGCCACTGGCAAACTTAACACTATCCATGGTTAACGAGTCAGGGAGAGGCGGAGAGTACGAACACGAAAGACGTTTGAGCACACCATATTTAGACATTTGTACGGTAACGCCACAGGGCTGGATAAGACCTTTGTGCACAGTCAGCAGCTGAGTAATATTAAAGAAATCACTGAATCAGTGCAGCACACCCAACCTTCGAAAACTTTTTTTTTTTTTTTTTTTTTTTGAGGGAAGAACAGAGATCTTTTCATGACAGATCACGAAAAAATCACACGCCTAGGATGTGGAATAATAAACAGTGAGTTTCGTTATGTTGAAAGTAAGTGGTCGTGAAGGTCGTGGTGAAAGCAGCGTTAAGTAGGAATATTGTTGTGTGGGAGTGGCGTGGTGTGGTCGTTTGCGGCGTAGGTGAAGTGGTGTCGTGTGTGATGGTTAGCAGCGTGGGTGAGTGTGATGTGGTGTGATAAATAGTGGTGTGGGTGAGTGTGGTGTGGTGTGGTGGTTAGCGGTGTAGGTGAACGTAGTGTGGTGTTGTGTGGTGTGGTTGTTGGCGGTGTAGGCAAGTATGGCGCAGTGTGGTGGAAATGCAAGGGGTGGGTGACTGGTGTGTGGTGGTCAACAATGTGAATGCGTGTGGCGAAGTGTGATGTGATGTTGTGTGGTGGTCAGCAATGTAAATAGGTGTGGTGTGGTAGTCAGTGGACGAGTAATTGTTCACTCAGCCTGGCGTCACCGCAGTAAACATCTCGAGGACAACAGTGCTCGGTCACTGCCTCGCCACAATCAAGGTCTAGAGGCCTTGGGTTCTCCAGATCTTTGCCACAGTTACTAGGAAAGTCAGTGCTCGCTACTAATTTTTTACGTACATGTATTAATCGTTATTTTTCATATTATGAGATGACCATAACTTCCAGTACTAGCAGTGACACAGGATATCAGTCTAGTCACAAACAGCATATAAATAACAAATTGTGCACTGAATGTTGGCCTGGCTTACCTGATGTTATCCATCTCACCAGCACTCGAAGAATGAATTGACAAGGTCTGGTAGGTTGCAGGGGCGTAGACGGGACTATAGGAACCACCTGGTAAATATTCTTGACCCACAATGTTGAGAGGAATATAAAAGGAGGGGAGGCGGTAGCTGAATCGGTAGAGAGGCGGCCTGCAGTCCTAATGGACTTAGGATCGAATCCCGGCAGGAGCAAGGAACGGTTTAAGGATTTGAATTTCCTAAAAGCAGACTTTTCTGATCTACCAGCTGACCCGCCGACATGTCGCAAAAATACCCCCGCTAATACCAATACATCAGTCCTGTATGAGATAGCCCTAACATGTATTCAATATAGATGGTGGGTGTTAGCTCCGAAGTGGTGACATGTGGAGGTGTAGGAGGATTACTGGGCCTTGGACTAGGTCACTGCCCCCAAGAAATAGGCCCTGAAGCCTTGCCCAGAGTCGGACACGTAATGTATATATATATATATATATATATATATATATATATATATATATATATATATATATATATATATATAGAAGAGGAAGGAGCATTCAAAATGTTCAACAACCGCACCGTACAGTCGGTCTAGTGATCGAATCTTTAACCTTACCTGTGACTCTGACCTTCAACAGACTGTTCTTAAAATGGAATTTCTTCATTCTTACCTGACTTTTAGTCCTGCTACAAAGTGTGATCCAGTTCGGATCAAAACAACTTGGGCTGTCCTCGATCTATGACCTATTGCTTTAAAAAATCAAATAGAATCGCTTCATTCTTGGCTAACCCCAAATCCTTTCACCAAATATTGTGAAATTGAATCAAGAGTGTTAGTTGTAGGTCCGGATTGTTAACCTTGCCCTTTGACATTATTATTATTATTATTATTATTATTAGGGACAGCGCACGTAAGTCAGTTTGGGGACAAAGCTAGAGAGACGAGACTTAGATGGTTTGGACATGTGCGGAGGAGGGATGAGGGGTATGTCGGGAGGAGGATGCTGGAATTGGAGTTACCAGGCAGGAGAAAGAGAGGAAGGCCAAACAGAAGGTTTATGGATGTAGTGAAGGAGGACATGCGGGTGGTAGGTGTAAGAGAAGAAGATGCAGAAGACAGAGTAAGATGGAGACGGGTGATCCGCTGCGCCGACCCCTAAGGGGAGAGCCGAAAGAAGATTATTATTATTATATTTATTATTATTATTATTATTATTATTATTATTATTATTATTCCTGACGATTAAATTAATGTTGTTGGGGAGACTGAGCCAAAATAAAGGACTTCAGTCCGTGTTTTCGTTCGTACCGGCTGTATAAGCAGCAGTTATGGACTGATCTTGACGACTTGATGTCAGACGAATCCTCTCGAGCTGATGGTGTGCCCTTGACTTAGCGGTTTGCTCAGGTCAACTCCAAGGCCACAGTTACCAAAAGAAACCCCTTTTTTTTTTTTTTTTTTTTTTTTTTTTTAAATACATACTGGCGTTCCTTCTCACTTTTTCCAGACAGTTCTGGCTGAAAGATATGGCGGGCGAGTAAGAACATTTCCGTTATACCATATTCTTATTGTTTCTCTTGCTCTATGACAGGGACTATCAACCGACCGACTGCAGTTATCATCCTTTCTGATGCCTTTAAGTTCGTTATCCCTTGCATTCGATTTTTATATAACTCATAACACCGATGAAGTATTTCTTAAGTCAGGGTGAGACTTTTAAGACTTGAGTGATTTGATATAATCTGTCCTTAATTAACCACTTTACTACTAGAGAACCCTCTTAAGTTGATCAAGTCTTATGACGGTGAGGAGATTAGAATTAAAAAAAAAAAAAAGACGGCCAATATTGTAGGGGCTCCACAGATGCACGGAATACTATATATTGCTTTCAAAACCTCGGAACCATTGCTGTAATATATGCAGGCGCGATCTCTTACCCCACGAATAGTATGCTTGCTTCCCTCTCCCCCTGTTTGATTTTTAACAGGGCTGGAAGGGAAATGAAGGGGAGTCAGTTTACTTAATGAAGACAATGGAAATCCGAGTCTTTGATGGGCCTCCGCGTCTCAACCACATAATAAACTACAATATCAGCTTTTCTGTCTGTTGCCCGAAGCCCCATCGCATGGCGGGTGATAAAAATGACATCCAAGTAACTGTGCCTACTCAGTAAGGATCCGTCTTACCACAGCACAACACCAGCCCTCATACACAGTCTCTCTCTCTCTCTCTCTCTCTCCAGTCACTTATTACTTCTCTTTATTTTTCTTATAACATTAACCTCTGCACTAAATCGTTATTAATCCCTTAACATGTTTTATTCACTTACCCATTCATACTACACCACTGACATCTCAAAGGCAACTAATTTCAGCAGCTCTCCTTCTTCATTTAGGTGACTGGCAATGTTTTAATAATGTAAGTTTGTTTTCAGATTAGTGTTATGCAATGCTTTTCTATTCGTCAGCGTTTTCCTACAGGGTACCAATTTCTTATCAGTGTTCTTATCAGCTCTACCAATTACCGTTTTGTTACGCTCTTTCCATCTGCTTGACGCCCACTTTGCCATCCTTGATCACATTATTACCTAAATGCCTGAACACATGCACATTTGTGTACCATTTTCATCTCATAACTTATCCCTGCGCGCCGTTCAACACTTTGTGCTTCCTACATTCACTTTTGAATTAAGTCTTTTACACACACACACACACACACACACACACACACACACACACACACACACACACACACACACACACACACACACACACACACACACACACACACACACACACACACACACACAGCAATTACAGCACTTTGACTTTTATATGCATCACTAACACTACTAAACCTCTTCCCAGATCGTACATTCCCCACATTTAAAAAGTTTAATTTTTTAGCTACAATTCTCCCTCAGAGAAAAATATCCAGTCTTGCACAGAACCTCGTGAGGACTGTAACAATTTATATTTACAAAGGGGGCTTGAGGGTAGAAAGACATGTGGAAGGCTAAGTAGATAATGATGTGGTAGCAATGTGCTGAATTGGGAGACTAATGGAACTGACGAAGAAGAGAAATGTTTCGATGAAGTAAATAAGAAGATGAACATAAATTCAGCAGCCTTATTTTTCCTTAGCAGTCGACAAAGTAGTTTCTCACCAGCATTGCGTCACCGGGCTATTGGATGGCTCGGCCTGCACTACAGGTGCAGAAAACTTTAAACGAACGAACGAACGAACGAGAGTGACTTGATCATGTGATGGACACTTTTGTTTGGAAGATTTGGACATATTATTTGAAACCATGAATACTGAGTGCTTAAATGATGGGTGAAAGGCTGCATGACCTTTTCCAAAGAGAATTATCTTAATAACTTTCCTACTTCAAGTTTCGTAACCTAATTCTTGGTCCGAGACGCCTGATTAGATAAGGATGATGGCAATGATGACCCTCAGTTGTTTACCTCACTCATTTTCCTATTCGCCTTGTCAGCATTTTAATATCAGTTTGCACATTTTAGTAAACCATTCCCTTACCTCACTTTATCATCAACGCCTAACCTTTATTTATCAATAGTGCTTGCCCGCAAAAATTTTGCGGGACTATAATAATTAATAACCTTTCCATTACAAAATGTTTGCAAATACAATTCTCTTTGTTTTCTTACAGTTATTGGGTCCATAATGACCATTTCTGACCAAAAGTAGAAAATATATATTTATGCATATTTTTGCGTGTCGCGTTTCTAACAATTTCGTGCCGTCCTGTCGAGTGCAATTGCCATTATTATTATTATTTTTTTTTTTTTTTGACACCCCTGGACTTACCCCGACCTAATGCAAAAAGAATTAGCTAGGTATCAATTACCGTTCTCGTGAAAGAAAGAAGAATTATACAGATAAATGTTTTCGCGTGTCACGATTTCCGAAAATTTCGCGTCGTTGCGTCGCGCGCAAGTTATTATTTTTTTTCCTGACACTTCCTAGCCTTATCCTGACCTAATGCAGAAAGAATTAGGTCGATATCTACAGTATTACTGTTCCCGTGAAAGAAACGTCTCTCTCTCTCTCTCTCTCTCTCTCTCTCTCTCTCTCTCTCTCTCACACACACACACACACACACACACACACACACACACACACACACACACACACACACACACACACACACACACACACACACACACACAGTTTCATTTTATTAGATTCTTAAATGTTTTATACATTCATCCTTCTTTATCCTTTCCACAAACTGTGACGAAAATACAACAGACACGGTCCCGCATGTATCAAGGAAACCTTAAAGCTAAAAAGAAGCCATAGGGAAAGGAAAACGGAAATTGGACCAGGCAGTAATTATTCTGGAGAAATGAAGAGAATGAAAACTAAAATTAAGAAAAAAAAATGCAGAAAACGTCAATGAACGTAAAAGATGACGAAGGCTGAGGGTTAAAAAAGGTTAAACAAAACTTAAGAAAAAGAGAAAATATAAGCATTGAATATTGTGCAGCGAGTATTTCTGGAGGCTCACTCCCTGAATCGCCCCTGATTCCTCCCAACCACAGCCACTCCCAGCAATCTCCCTCTTTCTCCGCCTTTTATCCTTAAATGCGAAAGAAAAATAGACTGCCACATTCAAACCAGGCATTCCAGAACGAGGCATCTTCTTGAGTCGCGTACTCATATATATATATATATATATATATATATATATATATATATATATGAAACATATATATATATATATACAGTATATATATGAAACATATATATATATATATATATATATATATATATATATATATATATATATATACTGTATATATATATATATGAAACATATATATATATATATATATATATATATATATATATATATATATATATATATGTTTCATAAATTTAGGTCCCCACTCATCCAAATATTTTACTGGTGTGTTCTGCGGAATAACATTTCTAAGATATGCTTTATTCATCTTTCTTGCCTTTTCCCTGCAAGCAAAGGGTCTACACACGAGTATATCCTGGAATTCTGAGTTTCAAGACCAGCGATTTCTATGACTGCTTTTGTATCAACATACACTTAAAATAAAACAAATAAAACCAAGCAATAAACCTGATAGTATATATATATATATATATATATATATATATATATATATAGAGAGAGAGAGAGAGAGAGAGAGAGAGAGAGAGAGAGAGAGAGAGAGAGAGAGAGAGAGAGTGAGTTACACACACACACACACACACACACACACACCTTATAATTGGTGGAACTATCTTTGAGCATAGAAAAATACATAAGACTACTTGGATTTCACCATGTGGTAAATATTGTAACCAGATTGACCACACTGCAATTAGCAGAAGGCATAGGAGTTATTTGCAAGATGTTTGCGTAAGGAGGGGGGGCAGATATAGGTAGTGATCATCAACTTGTTGTTGTGTCAAAGATTAAAATAAAACTTAAGAGAAACGTTAATGGTATTTGTACAGGAGGTAATAATTATGATTTTGATGAGCTGAGAAGTGATGAGAGCACGATGGAAAAGTTTCGGTGCGAATGTAGAAACAAGTTTCTAGTCCTGCAGACTTTGATGGAATCTGAAGACAATGATATTAATCAAATGTGGAGAGAGGTAAAAGAGGTTTTGCATGTGAGTGCTAAGGTTACTATTAAGAAAAAGGGAAAAGCGAGAATGAAAAAGTGGATGTCAGATGAAACATGGAATGTAATTCAGAAAAGGAAAGAGGCTAAGTTAAGAAGTGAAGAACAACATGTTGATGGCCAGGTAGTTGAAGTACTTAGAGCGAAGTATTGGAGTTTACATTCTGAAGTAAAAAGACTCGTTAGACGTGATAAGAGGAGACTATATGATGAAAAGGCGACAGAGACAGAAATTAAATTAAGTAAAAATGACTGTCAGAGCACAAGAGCAGCGTATCAGGCCATAAAGGAGTTAACTGGGACTGAAAAGAGAAGGAAGGAAATACCTGTACGAGATAGAAATGGTAATTTGATGACTAAAGATTTGGATATAAAAGGAAGATGGAAAGAGCACTTTGAATCTGTTCTAAATAGACCAATCCCAGCTGAAGAGGACATTTTGCCAGCCGAGAGAGATTTGCAGATAGAAACAGGGGATATAACTTTGGAAGAGGTAGCAAAATCTATAAAGGAGTTAAAGAATTTTAAGGCTCCAGGTGAGGATGGAATATTCCCTGAAATGCTTAAGGTGGAAAATGACGAGTTGATGAATGCACTTTTGAAACTTTTTAATGTGGCTTGGGATAATGGTGGAATTCCAGAAGAGTGGAAAAATGGAGTGATTATAAAAATACCAAAAAAGGGAGATTTAAGTGTGTGTGGCAATTGGAGGGGGATAACTTTGACACCTGTAGTTGCAAAAGTCTTTTCCAAAATCTTGCTGAACGGAATAGAGCCAGTAATTGATAAAATTTTAAGAGAAGAACAAGCGGGATTTAGAAAGGGTCGAGGTTGTAATGATCAGATTTTTATTGTAAGGCATCTAATGCAACAAGCTAATGAGATGAAAATGCCACTTAGTATGTGTTTTGTGGATTTTGAAAAGGCGTTTGATAGTGTTTCACGTGGAGCTATGTTGAAAATCATGAGATTGTATGGCATACCAGAAAAGTTTGTAAATATTATTAGAAGCCTGCATGAAGGTACTTTTTGTAAGGTAATGGTGGGTGGTTCTTTGAGTGATCCATTTCAGGTTAGGTCAGGAGTGATTCAAGGAGGAGTTCTTTCGCCATTGTTGTTTGTTTTGGTTATGGATTATGTTATGAAAAAGGTTGTAAGGAGTACAGGTGCAGGAATTAAGTGGAAAGAAAATAAGAAGCTGATGGATTTGGACTATGCTGATGATATTGTACTGATTTGCGGAAGTATTTACGAGATGCAGAGGGTGCTCGATTGTCTGGTGAAGGAAGGAGAAAAAGTGGGATTGGTAATAAATTGTGGAAAGACTGAAATTATTAATATGAACGTGGAGAACTAAATCGATTGTGTAATTGGGAATAATGTGGTGAAGAATGTAGAAAACTTTAAATATCTGGGAACGATTGTATCATCTAATGGATCATTAAACAATGAAATTGAGGAGAGGATTAGACAGGCTTGGCGAGCTGTTGGAATGTTGAAATCTGTTTGGAATAATAATATGCTTTCGGTACATACTAAAGTGAAAATTTACAAGTCCATGGTTAGACCCATTTTAATTTACGGGCATGAGTCATGGTACAGTACAATTGCAACGGATCAGAAAGTATTAGGATTTGAGAAAATACTGAGAAGGATTCTTGGGGTAAAGTGGCAAGACAGAGTTACAAATGAAAGAGTAAGGGATATTACGAGAGTGGAACCAGTTAATGAATATGTGAGACTGTCTCGCTGGAAGTGGCTGGGGCACATATACAGAAAAGAAGGTTGTTTAATACAGGATGTGCCAGAGTGGATTGCTAGAGGAAGAAGAGGTAGAGGTAGGCCGAGGGAAACCTGGTTGAGGACAATGAAAAAAGAAGCAGGAGAGGAGTGTTGGTGGGACCTGAAGGAGATGGCAAGAGACAAATATTGGTGGAGAGAGTTCATTGAGACCCTATGCATCCCGTGGGGTGCCACAGGAAATGATTGATTGATTGATATATACATATGCAAAATAACCACAGGAGAAATGAAAGGAGCAACAGTGAGTACTTTCGTATATTACATCTTCAGACAGAGTGAGACAGAAACGTAAAGGGTAGAGGTCTTTTATGCACACCCGCAGCAGGTAGTGGCACACAAAACAAAGGATGACGTGAATTTTTACCTGCGGCTTAACTTATGGTCACCTGCAGCAGGGAGTGGAACACAACAAAGGATGACCTGAATCTAAAAATGGATGATGGGTGATAGGTACCTTTCTTTTTTTCTTCCTTAGGGATGCACGTGACAAAGTAGGAGGGAGTATGCAAAGTGACTGTGAAATGACAATAGCATTAGCAGAAAAGAAATGAAAATATGTGAAAGATACTGTTTATGTTAAACACTGTGAAGTCGGACGTTTTTATCCAGGAGCGGCTGGCCCCTAACCAAACACCTCCATGTCTCCCTGTCCTCAGCTATCAAGTACCGTAGTTCTTTCTTCATCCGACACCACACTCACTCATATACCTCTCCACTTCGTCCATCCGTCTTTACCACGGTCTCCATTTCATCCTCACCCTTTCCACCTCAGTCGCACACTTTCTCAATCTCTTACTTCGTTCTACGTCCTAAGAAACTTCTGTCACTTTGAACCACATCCACATAAACGCCGATATCGCTCTTGAACTTCTCATATTGTGTCTCTCTCTTAATACAAATCTATACACTCCTCTCTGGAAACTCACTCCTACTCCTTTAACTCATGACTTCTTTCCTCCCAGCAAAGTCCAACCTTCGCTTCCATATGTTCGTGAAGGGATGACAATATCGTCATGAAATGGCTTCTTTCTGCTCCCTTAATGTACAGTTGGTCCCGCATGGAGGTACATTCTTTCAGGGTAGAAAATTAGTTTACTCTTGGCTCCTTGACTGCAACATCCTTTTTCTTTTATGGCCTCATGGCTTTGATCTAACTGTATATGAACTACACGTGTTCGAGCTTGCAAACTTGGAGATTTATGAACTTAAATTTTTTTCATATAACTACGTCTTAAGCAGTCCAAAACCTATTGCACTACAAACATATGGCTTACATACGTGGTTGCACCAATTAACAAGGATGGTCGGACCCCAAAGGGTCACATCCCACAGAGAGGCGGCTCCCGGTGATTTCGGACAAAGACGTTGGGCATGGTCAAAGTTTTTAACCGAAGAGCATGAAGTTTTCCCCGACACGTTTTGTGAAGGAAGGAACCACGAAGGGTCGCTAGAACCACCAAGGGTCACCCATCATAGGGAAGGGGGTGGCCCATGGGGGTCCCGGTATAGCCATTATACTTGTCCATAGTTTTTAACTTAGGAACACAAAATTTTTCATATCGGAAGGCATTAACACCGACCACGATTAAGGCAGGATGGAACCCCCGATGGTCAACCCTTGTGGGAGGAACTGCCCCCCGGACAACGTCTTAGGTCTTAGTAAGAACAAGAAATTTTGCACACTAATAGATCTTCACAAGGGCCAGTGTTTATGAGGCTTCTGACCCCCCGGAGTTCGTCCCTCCGGCTCCCGTGCAAGCAATTATTTCCTTCCCTTTCCCTATTGAACGAGTGGGTGCGGTATCAGTGTTGTCCTTTGTCTTGCTTTTTATGCTTTGTTAGTCTGTTATTCCATCAGGACCGGTACATGAATCCCTCCAATGATTTTTATTTTTTTTTTATGTAAGGGAGTGGACGGTCATTGTGGAATTCTCACTCATTTTTTACTTGTAGTTAGCTCAATAGATGCTGTATTTATCTCGCCACTGCAGTGAAAGATAGTCCCAGTGTTAGCAGCTGTCTATCTATTTTTATAAATTTTCCTGACAATTTTCATTTCCCTCATTTTTTCTTTATTTAATTTTTCTTTATTAAATTTTAAAAGTTTTACCTTTCTTTAGCTCTCAGCTCCCTTTCTGTCTCCGATTCTACTCTCTCTCTCTCTCTCTCTCTCTCTCTCTCCCCCATAGCTTCCCTCTCAAATTTCCATTCCTTATCTCCCCTCTCCTCACTGCACGTGTATGGTTTGCGCCTATTCATACCTGTATAGGGACCAAATCCGGCCGAAACTGTTTAATCTTCACAATAACCCGATTTCACTATGAAGGTATACTTTCTCCAATCTGAATAAGTCCCAGCATTAAGAAATCAAGACCCGTAGATCTTAATATTAAAAAATTGCCTTAAAAGACTGTATTTACTCAGTATTTAAAACAGTGGTTTATAGGTAACTAAATCAGGTATTTATTATGTAAGGAAGATGCTGGCTTATTGGTTGAAGCCTCGAATTTTGAAGACTCAAATGAATCGTGAATGGCTGCGTGGCCTCTTCCAAGGGGAATTATATTAACAGTTGTCCTATTTTAAGTTTCGTATCCTAATTCTGAATCTGACCCGCAATATGGCTTCCAGCACAGGAGAGTTCTCTGTGGAATAATCACCTCACTCTCCTTTTACGTAGATGTTCGCCACTTGTACAGTACATTCTGCTCTACTGGTTCGATACAACTACACTCATTCAGGCCTTGTGGCATGTCTCTCAGTTCATTATATATACGGTACTCTTTTCAATATTTATTGTCATTTTTGCATGTAGTACTACATCTCATAGCACGTGCAGCCTTCCTGTTCATACTTTCACAGCATCATTTCCTTAATGCTCTGATACGTTTTTGGTCATCGGATTCCCTTCTTGTGGACCAATCAAGCATATTCTGCTTACTACCACTTTACTCTCTTATTTCTAGTCATCAGGTCATAAAATATTGCTGACATCATGCCTTGTGGATACTCATTTGTAAACACGAATGTGGTCACAGGAAGAGAAATGGGAATAAGGAGAAGTACGCATGATCATTTTAGTGATTGCTACAGTTCAGTGACGGTGTATGAGGAGAACAGATTGTCAAACCCTTGTACATATCTGGAGGTGAGAGACAGACTCTGAGATACCACATACACATAACAACGAGGATGTTTGATCTAGTCTTCATAAAACATTACCAATATTTGTCTTGTCGTGTGACAAATACAGTTCTCTAGAACACACCAGCTGGGAAATTGATATGTTTCTACACCACTGGCTCTGCGTTGATATAAAGACTAAAATAGTCTAGCAAAATGGTTCACACAAAGTTTGGTGTTATTTATATATATATATATATATATATATA
>NC_137017.1:27209112-27241612 GCF_032717465.1 Coenobita brevimanus
TTTAATTTCCACATAAACTGAAAGACTAGTTATATAAATCCAGTGAGTAAATTTTTCTTAAAAGCAACAAAACAACAAAGGAAATGGTCGAAAAATTTGTATGTAACTGGACGTCATGTGAAGAAAAATATAATAAAGAAGAGTAAGGAGGAGGAAAGCAAACTAAATATTGTTCCGGAGCTGGTCTCTCTCTCTCTCTCTCTCTCTCTCTCTCTCTCTCTCTTTGCTATCGACCTTTGTACATGAAAGGCTGAGGTTATGGTTATCACATTCGATGCCGGTGTGGTGGTGCTATTGAAGATATTAATATGGCATGTCTGTAAACTGAGGGATTTTGTTTTTTACGAAATTCAAATTCAGATAGTTAACATTTTTTGAGAAATAAATCGGAAATTTTGATGCTGGAATGACTCTCTCTCTCTCTCTCACACACACACACACACACACACACACACACACACACACACACACACACACACACACACACACACACACACACACACACACACACACACACACACACACACACACACACACACACACACACACACACACACTGATAAAAAGTCTTCTAAAGCTATACCTATGGCTGGAGCAATAGATGAGGGCTGGTCTCGCCTCCAGTGATGGAAAGTTGCGTTCGTCTGTACTGCGGATCAACTGCCCGTGAAGATCTGTAGCAAAACACAAACTAGGAAGCAAAAAAATAATGCAACATGGAAGTGCTAAGTAGAGCTGCTTTCCTGTGTTAGGCGTGACCAAGCCGCCGCTATGATATACACTTTCATACCGACACTACAATATATCCTTTAATTGATTCTTGGCTTTCGTCTTATTTTCCCACTACCTCGCTTTCATGTCCTCTGTTTTACTCACCTTTATACTGTGTTGTTCTTGTGTTGTGCATATACGCCCACCACAGAAACTGGGGCAGCTAGTCGTCCTCACCCTGCCAGCACTCTCCATTCCTTGACCACTTGTATCCTCAACTGTTTCATCCTCCTACCAACTCTGCTTTTTCTCCTTCCTTCATTTACCGGTACCGGAGGTTTTTATTCCACCATAATTTTATTTTTTAGATTTCACCTCACATCATGTCCATTTGATCTCTCTCTCTCTCTCTCTCTCTCTCTCTCTCTCTCTCTCTCGTACCGGCATTTTTCTCTCTGTCATTTCTGCTTTTCTGCCTGGCTCCTCCTCTCATTGTTCTCATTCCTGATTACCTCTTTCCTTTGTAATGTGGAGGAATCTTTTTCTCATTAAACCAGTGTTGCAATTTGCCTTAGTTATCACCCTGTCATTCATCTTGTAATCCTTCTCCTCTCCGACTCCGCCTCCTTGTCTGCGTTTCCGTCTTGATGATTCTTTTATTTTCTCCCCCATCTTTGCTACTC
The DNA here is from genome assembly GCF_032717465.1 of Coenobita brevimanus. Classification (NCBI taxonomy): domain Eukaryota; kingdom Metazoa; phylum Arthropoda; class Malacostraca; order Decapoda; family Coenobitidae; genus Coenobita; species Coenobita brevimanus. Next base: position 27,210,507 of record NC_137017.1, read on the forward strand.
GTCTGTATAAATTTATATACGTATTCCCAGTTTTTCATCTTGTTTCATTAGAGTCATTTATGTGTCTTAGTATTCTCATGCCATTCGCCTGAGCCTTTTCGTCGCATTTTTCTCCCTAGTCTTTCCTTCTTTTGTTTTGACGTGTTGCTTTTCATCCTTTCTTGTTCAGGTCTCTGGATTCCGCGTTTTGTCCTCTCACGTGTGAATTCTACTTCCTCTTGTCTCTTCCTCCCTGCGTGCCGTTAATTGTGCTACCTTGCTAATCCTTTTTCTTCCCTCCGCCTAGCACAACCCTTCCTTCTGATTCCACTTTGAGGATCTTCCCCTCATCCTGCCCTTCTATGCTATTTCTGGTTTTCATCATTCTTGGCCTCCTGCTGTTGCTATGTATCTCTTTTCTGTGTCCTACTAGAACATTTTCGCTGAATGAGTGACATCTGTGTGAGTTATATATGTTAGAGTGAGAGAGAGAGAGAGAGAGAGAGAGAGAGAGAGAGAGAGAGAGAGAGAACAAAAACTTAGCACATACATCCCGTCTGCTCCCCTCTCTCTCACCCTCGATTCTTCCTCTCACTCTCACCTGACACGCTCTCACATCAACCCTCACCCTCTCACTTACTGTCGTCCCACGGCAAATTTTTCTTCCTGATACTTTCTGCACCTCAACTGTCACCAAGAACTCTTCAGGTTCCTCGGGGAAAGTAAATGATGCATAAAAGGACAAAGGAAATTCTGATCACTGACTCACGACCCTGGCACCTTGAAATATAATAATTCTGACGATAATGAACATGATCTTTACCTTAAGGCATCTGTTCTTCTTTCACTGAATTATGGTTGTTTTACATCTGTTCTTGTAGATTACCACTTCGTCTTCCAAAGCTGTTTATAGGTGTGTTCTTAAGGGTTCTGTATTCTCATCAGCTTCCTTCCTTTTTGGCATGAACGCTGTCTTGAGCTGTACATTCTAGTCCTGCCTGTCGATGCACTTATGGGTCATCCCGTCGCTTTCCCACCTGCTTCACAGAATGCCCCACACAAGAAGCACATCACTCAATAAGACTGTGGTACATCTGGATATATACATGTCATTTACTTCTGAGATAAAAAAGCGGCCTGGTTGTTTTCCATGTCTCACATATTTAATCACCTTATCATCCTTCTATGCACAATCTTCCCAACGACTTTTTCTATGCTCTCAACAATACACAGCTCAACTCATCAGTGTCCTTCAATATAACTTTCTCTTTCGATGAATTATCCTAGAACAATCGTATTTCTTCTCCTTGTGCCATGCCGTAGCGCCACCCGTTATGAAGATACGTGCTAAGGCAAAGTATGGCCGACAGATATGACCAATAAAACACATGGGGAGAAAAGTTTGCTTAAAGGAGGACAGCGTTGAGCATGTCGTTTAGAAGTCATGAAGTTTTAAAGTTGTAACCTCGGGAACGACAAAATCAAGAATACAGGGAAAACGGTATGCAGGTGACATAATATCAGAGACCACGAAAAGTATTCTTATTATTACGCGACAGACGGGAGTTTCAGTTTGTGTGTGAGTGAGAGTAAGAGAAATCATGAGAGATTATAAGCACCTGTAAGAGTGAGTATGAAAGTAAATGAGTGGGCAAATGTTACTGGGTGTGTGAGTGATGGTTTGAGTTGGGTAAATGTGAGAGAGTGAGAAATACGAGGACAGTTTGAGCTTAGAGAATGTGAGTAGTGAGTGGATGCATCAACATGAAAGTGAGTTGAATATACAGTATATATGAGAAATTAGGTGCGTAGATATGAATGAGAAACTGAGTCAGAGAGAGAGAGAGAGAGAGAGAGAGAGAGAGTAGGCAATATACTACATCCAAAATATAACCTGTTTAATAATGAATTGGTACTGAAGATTACCCTGATTCCGACATTCCTTTCGGCTTCGAAATCCAGAGATAAATGCCTGAGTGAGTGTGACCTCGACCTGAGTCCTCTGTCTGTATCACCATTATCCCTAATTGTCTCGAGCTTATTCCAGTATGATTATGACCTTCCCTCCAAAAAAATTATTTATTAATGAAATACTCTAATAGGAAAGTTTGTTTATAGGGTTATTTTTGACTGGCACTCGGGTTTCCAATTTCATGTGCATACCAACATTCATTATAACTTGTCCAATTGTGTAGTGAGAGTTTGTTGATTGACATGCATATCGCGACAGGCATTTCGAATCTCCTCGTACGGTGCTGGTGGCGAATCTGTGAAATGATGCTAGCCTTCTCACTTCGTACGGAATTTTGTTACTGCTGTTACTGCCGTAACTACCAGTATCGCTACTACCACTACCACCACTACTACTACTACTACTACTACTACTACTACAACTTCCAGTCCTTCTGCCCCATCAGGAGCGTAGGAGTCCTGGGCTAGGCTACACAGTCCCAGTATTTTGAGCGAGGATGATCAGCCTCAGGTGCCCCTGAAGGTCATTAAGTGGGCAAAAAATTCCAGCCCCCTCTCGGATATCAGCCCTTACAAGCACAGTCCGTTTGAAATGCCTTACTCCACTAAACGACCAAGTGTCATTTAGTTACATGGTTGCCACCCAGCGTAATAAATGGTTTCCTAGCTTCCAGGAAACCAGATGACTTGTCACTGAGCGCAGAGTCACTCGAAGGCAGCACTACATCGAGTGAGTGGATGCTGGGCGACCATCTTATCTATAGCCAGACGCCTTAATCCTGTTATGGGGTGGCCACAAACAAATCGGCACCATGTCACCCTTTCATCTGCCATTAGGTTGCCCTCCCTGGAGCTCACACCCTCATCTTTCAAATATCTCTCCTTCCCATCCCTTCAGCTCACACCCCCATCTCTCGTATATCTCTCCACCCCATCCCTCCATCTCATCCTTGGTCATCCCCTCCTCCTCCCCTCTCCACCCTCACATATTCATCTAGTCAGTCTCTCATTCTTCATCCGCTTCAGGAGGTCAAACCATCTCAGAGTACTTCTCCTAACACTTTCACTCACACCTACATTAACACTATAACTCTCCTTCGCTTCCTTATTTGTCTGTTTGCCTCTCCACGTAATTCTATAAGCTCCTCCCAGCTAAATCATTTCCACTACTCTCGTTCTTGATTTGCTTACCTCCAGCAGTGTCCAAGCTTCACTTCCATACCTTAAAGTAGGGTCCATAATACTGTCATTCACCAACATTTTTACTTCTGTACTCACTTCCCTATTCCTAATCACAGCTTTCAGTGATTCAGCAACCTTTCTTTTTGGTGTGTCTGTTCATCCTTTAAAATTCCACCCTAACTCTTGACACTACCCAAATACTTGAAGACATTCACGTGCTCCATTTCCTGATCATCCAGCCTCACTATTCATTATGTGACTTCGTTTCTGTCATAGACCATAACTTTACCCTTAACTAAATTCACGTTTAGATTTCATTTCTTAAATATAATTCGACCTACCACAAAATAATAGCAATAATAAAGCAGATGTGCAGTTTCTTCATGTGCATTCAGAGAATACATGTAAACTTCATATCCAGCACTGCACTATGCATGCCGAACTGAAAGAATTACAAAACATTATTACTGCACATTAAGCTAGTATCCCGATGTAAAAGCACATGATCACAATGGTGGCTTATGTAAAGGGGTGATATTCCAGGATACACTTAGTGATTCAAAGTAGTAACAGTAGTAGCAGTAGTTAGCGGATGGCAGCCCATTCTACAACACAGACTAAGATAATAAAGAGGTATTCGCCTTCCTTCCCCTATGTTGAATCCTTTATACCGTTAGTTTTGGAGGGGGCTCCCCCTCCCCTGTAAATAATGGGAAATTTTATATCGTGGAAGGCATTACCAAAGAATCAGACGAAATGACCTAAGAAGTATCTCTGAAATCCATGTGCTCACTTTCCCCTTTTTTCTGATCGTTATTTATTTTTGGGAGGAGGGCTGATCTTCCAAGAATCGCTGGTGTGGTCACGCCTCCCAAATGTTGCATTACGGATGAAAGTCTGTACAATATGTAGTGTGTATTAAAACCATATCTACCCTCCTTTCACTATTTCTGGGATTTTTTTTTAACTTGATAAGAGAGCTGACTCCCCTAAAAACCATGGGTGGAAAACTATATATCGTGAAAGATCTTTGGAGTTGCCAGACAAACTCACCTAGGAAGTTTCATTCAGATCCATTGAATAGCCTAGGTCGGAGGAGTTAAGGCAAAGACGTACAGACGAACAGACAGGCTGAATCTCGCGCAGGTATAGAGGGCGAGTTGCCGAAAATGATACCATCCTGCTTTGCAGGATTGATAAGAAGAAGAACAGTAATCAAAGCATGTGTCGTGAAACTTGTCCTAAACTCAAGAAAACTGTGGTATGAATGAAGCATAAGCCTGAGCGGTAAAAATGTCCTTCATTCCCATTTTATCAAGTGTATTAAAGTGTAGTTATGTTTTACTGCTTCGTTGTCGTAGGACGTGAGTTGAAAACTCATTAAGGAAATGCCTGACTCTGCTAATGGGTCGAAATGATTGCGTCTTTTAGTGGCCGTACGTGTCCTAAGGAAAAACGTACGAGCTTGGGAGTGAAGGAGTCAGAGATCGAGACCATAGGATATTGTACTAAGCCCATGGAAGCAGTTAGAAACACTTTGCATTAACCCTTTCACTACATTAAAAACCTTTTCATTGGTTCAATTTTGTATACGGAATGCATGTTAAAAACAACTGTAAGGTCATTTCCTGTCGTAGCTAATATGTATTTTTCCAAGAAGAGAAACGAAAGTGAAGGAAAAAGATTATCAGCTATTTGGTGTGTTTACTGAGTAAGGTGATGGAACATAAGCGCCTGTCACATGAGAAATAACCCAAACATACCCAATGCTATACGTACCGGTAAAGGTATGGGTGACTTTTGAATCGTGGGATGAAAAGTGAAAGTGAAAACTAGTTCATGTGGAATGGCTGGTAGAATATGTAGGTAATACGCTATACAGGGAATGTCAAATCAGTATGTGAGCATGCCACACCTTATGTAGGCGCATTCTACAGCACCAGCTTCAGCATATGCAGAATAGGATTAAGCCCAGTACAAGTTGCTTGGTAGGTGATCGAGTGACACAACCGATCTTTCTGAGGCAGCTTTCGCATATCAACCAAATTAACCCAAATTAACACATATCAGTGACTAAACACACACACACACACACACACACACACACACACACACACACACACACACACACACACACACACACACACACACACACACACACACACACACACACACACACACACACACACACATGTAAGCACAGAGTAAAGGCTTACTTATCAAGCAAACATTTACAAGTTTACTACTTGCCAATCAAGCAGAGCCTAAGTAATTGCATATCTATCTTGCAAACTTTTATATTTCTCTGACCACATTATCTATAAGCTACCTGCTACATATGATGTTATTTCCAGAATCTTGGGCAGACTGCATGAGGGCAGGGTCAAGGGCGGCAGGTTGCCTTTATCTGCGAATATAGCTACAGTAGAAACATACTTCAAGATAACACACGCGTTTACATATCTATACAACACACTAATCACAACAGGATATTCTTAAAATTATCCTCTGCTGTCATGATACCAAAACCCAACAAATGTTACATGGACCCACATAACTGCAGGCCCATCAGCCTCATAGAGGTCCTGGGCAAAACACTTGTAAGACTGTACAATTACTGACTCAGACAATACCTGGAGGATGAGGAACTGCTCTCGTACATGCACTTCGGACTCCAGGTCAACATATCAAGAAAAACAGCATTTATCATCACAGCATTCTACCTACATACGAACAAAGATACATCCAGTTCAGCACTCCTCACTTGAAGTTGTACAAAAACCATTTGACACCGTCTGGCATGCTTGACAAATACAAGATTTGCATCTACTTTAACCTCCTTATGAAGTCACAGAAATTTCTGTCATACTTCCTCGGTGAAAGCAAAATTTGAAAAAAAATAAAAAATAAAAAATGCTCACTCTGATTACCTTACTCTGTATGAAGGTGTTCGACAAGGCTCCGTTCTTTCCCCAACCCTGTATATAATGTACACTAATAACTTATCAGATCTGTGCTATCCGGACTCATTAACTCTCCAGTATGTTAACGGTGTCACATAACTTGTCAAGCAGCCCCACCCCAACGGACTCACAGAGAAACTCAACTGAGAAATAGCAAGGCTATCAGTCCGGAACTGAAGTGTAGAATCAACACCAACCCCTCAAAATCACAAACCAGTTACTTCGACATCAAAAGACATTTTGTCACACACTACAACTACCTAAACCCTAACACAGATGACCCTACACCAGTACATGTTACACTAACAATGTCCTAGGATTCACATTCAACTACTCACTGACATACAGACATCATACAGACGCAAAACGAGCTATAGCAGCAAAAGCAATATCATCTATACTAAGATTCAGAACAGCATCACCCAAAACAAAAACACAGCTATACGAGAGACTTATACTCCCACTTCCAACGTATGTGCCCTGTATACTACAATTAGCAGTACCAACACAAGCAGAGACGTTACATATCATACAAAATAAATCCCTATACTTCGTACACAACACACACTGGGCAGACCTCACAACAAACAAGGCACTTTTTTAGGAAGCAGCGATGAAAAGGCCTTCGTCTTTTTTACTGTTCATTTTGCATCACAACACTTACACTAGGTATTCATGTCGATTTTCTTTTTTGATAAGTCTATACAGAATAGATTTTCTTGTAACTATTTTTCACACAAAATTGGTATTCTTACATATAATAATCTCTAACTGTCGCAAGAAATTAAGGCCTAAAGTTGCACATGGGCTTTATAAATATACAGTGATTTGATTGGATATCCTGCTCATACATTTAGTCTATCAGTGCCTAATTTTACATCACATTATATTAAACATATACAAATATAGAGTACACAATACTCTCTTTATCATACACACAGATGATAAATATATAATATGTATTTACACAACGTCTCCGTTTCTCTTAATATCTAGATATGTTCATTATCCTTTTCATTCATAAACCAGAAATACAAGAACATGGACAGTCGTGTTGTAGCTGGATGTTCAACCCCCAAGATGATCATTCCAGTGAGAACACGATTGTATTGTGTCCTGACTGCTGCCTTGCTTGCTAAGTACTGAGCCTGTCTGCTTTGGCAGAGCAGGGAGCCTGGGCTCCAGTCCCAGGCTGTGTGTGAGAGAAGTCGGGGTAGGGCAAGACGTCTGAAGACCACCCCACCCCACTCGGCAAGGCAGCACCAAGGAAGCTTAAGTTAAACTGTTGACCATTATAAAAACTGAACTAATATAGTGTACATATACAGTAGATACGTATGTACATAGCTAACCCATGCTGATGTCCAGCTTCAGCAGAATTACTATAGGAAAATCTGTGTGATTGGTGGCTCAGGGAAGAGAGTTGATTCTACAAACTAGAGACCAGGATTGATTCCTGGTAAGGTACACATGATCATAAATAATACATATTTAATTGTGCAGTGTGTGTGTGTGTGTGTGTGTGTGTGTGTGTTGAAACGAAACTGGTTAAGCTTTTCGTGACCTTACATTGTTTCCCTCACATCAAATGCTAATACATGGAAAAATTATATGTTCGAGTCATGTAGATCTCATGCTATTCCTCATCCAGACCCAATCTCCCACAAGAAAATAGGTTGAGTAGGATCAAGGAATATGAAGACAAACACATCCAAGTAAGAAATTATGGAATGCCCATAAAATGGTCTAATCAACCATACACGTAAAACTCAATCCCTCAAAATTCTTGGCTCCTCCTCGTACGCAAAACCATCCATCCTTTGTGCTTCTTTTAAGCTGCACTTCATAAATGTCCTGGAGATAGAAACATTGCACCTCTGTAATGTTATCTCCATACAATTTTTTCATCCTGTATTTTGTAATTTGTCAGTTATTCTGAAACACCTTACTTTCCATTTAGTCTGTTTACTTTATCCAGCCGTCGCCTTGTCCTTCCAAGCATACTCCCAGTCTTCAACACAAGCAGATGTGCGCTTCTCAGTACCCTTACCATACTGGGGAATCTGGATACGTATATCTTGTCAAAATATAAAAATATTCAAATATGGTGTTAAAGGCATAGTAACAGCAGATCTAAGATGTAAGGTACATTAACATTTTTTAAAAATCTTCCTTTTTAATATTCTTAAGAACAGTGTGTCCCGGGATATTATTTCAGTCAGTAAGCTCAAAAACACATTAAAAAAAAAATCACGTCATTAGCACTAGCACAACGACAGGAATACAACCCATGTATAACGGTATAATTAATGTAAGCTAATTTGCAAAACAATCTGCTATCATGTATAGCCTATATATACATGCATATTCTTCTGCATACGCATATATAATCCTTACTTTGACGACACAGTGTTGAAAAATTGAGATCTGTCTTGAATAGAAAGAAGCAAATACTTTTTAGGCAGCTTGTAATGAAAAAGACCGGAAGTGGTGATTTAATAATACATAACGGTCAGAATATATATATATATATATATATATATATATATATATATATATATATATACTGGTATATATACCAGTATACTGTATATCGCCATGGCAAAAAAATTGAGTGATATTCGTATATTAATGAAATCTGACTGCCTACTCATGGTACAGTGGTACATCCATTCGTACAACTACTACTCGTTCCCAATTGAGGGGTAAAGGAAGGAGTGAGGGCGGAGAGACATTTGTAACAGTGTTTATAATTATTCAGCATTGTATTCTCTTCTGTATGATTTATGAAAATATTTGAGACAGCGACACCAACCTAGAGCATGGTTTCATTCTCCTTTCCTTTATTTTGCTTTACTAAACAGGAATCGATCTGTACCTGAGCCGCTGACTTCAGACTTTTCTGACTTACATTGACACATACTCTACCTTTGTGGTCATCCTCCATACCACAGGATTCCTCAGTAACGGCACAACCGTTTGCTTTGACTGGTTTTAATTTAGCATTTTGAAACTGTTCTGTTGATTCTGAGAAGGTCAAGTGTTTTGCTCTGGGTGCGTCTTCAATGGCGGGATCGGGCCCGTACACCTCCTTACTGTCTGGCTGCTCGCCGTCCTGGAGCTCGATCAGAACCTCTACAGGAGTTCGTTCGCAATTTGTGGGTATGGGCGTTAGGGCGGGTGCTGAAGGCCGGGGGTCGCTGAGGGAGCACTTGGAGGGTGACGGTCCACCGCCATCTGAGGTGGGTGGCCGGGTCCTCAGCTCAATGGCTTCCTCGCACCATTCAGGCCAACTCTCATTCACAACTGCATCCTGAAATATATCTCTCAGTATCTGTATGGATTAGCATTAGGCTATTACGTTTTTATCTTAATAATCACCTGTATCCATTCTTTTTTTTTTTTTTTTAAGCCCACAAGAAGTTCACTGCAAGAGCAGACTTTCCTGGAGGGAGAGAAATAGCCAGTACTATCCCGTGTTACACGTGTATGAATCAGAAGGTGTTGTATGTTATGAACGTTGGGCAAATGGACGTTACATTGCTGCAGTGCCTATGCTTGTGTGTGTGTGTGTGTGTGTGTGTGTGTGTGTGTGTGTGTGTGTTTAAAGTCATCGGTGTAGACAACAATCAGTTTACAATTAAGTCAGGAGGCATCACCATCATCATCATCCAGACCTCCTTTCCCACCTTAGGACAGGGTGAGGAGTACTGTAGCAATATCCAGACAGCCCAAATTTGCCCAGTCCAATGGTCCATGCTTCCATTCGCTCACCATTCAAGCCCCAGAAATCCTGGCTCTCTGATACGCCAAATACATTCACCACGTTCTGTAGCTTCACATAAACGAATCCAGTAGAGTCGATCAGGACGCTGTCACGTTAAAAGGGGTACTAAATCCCTGATCATGCGCTTCTCACAATATTCATCCAGCCAGCTCGATGTCTTATCAGTTCCCTAGCCTCACCGACCACCAAACCTCTCTTCCTCACACACTCATCCACCATATCCCTCCACCTTCTCCTTGGCCTTCCTCGCCTCCTCCCTCCTTCAAATTCGCTCAGATATATCCTTTTCACCACTCTATTGTTGTCCATTCTCTCCACATGACCATGCCACCTCAGTACACTCTTCGATTCTGGTGTCCACAGACTTTTCACTCCACATCTTTCACGAATAACATTATTTCGTACCGTATCCACGCTCTGTATTCCACATACATTCCTTAAGAGTCCTATCCCCACCGCTCTCACTCTTGACTTTTCATTTTTATGCCACATCATACTCTCACATCAGTATGCTAAAGCTGGCACTAACACTCCTTCATGTAAGCCTAGAGCAGCCGCAAAACTCAAACCTCTGTTTCTTATCAAGTCCTTCATTGCACCAGCTACTTTCCTTCCTTGTGTCAATCTGCTTTCCACTTCTTTTGCACATTTTCCTCTCTATCACTGTACCCAGGTATTTGAACTGTTACCAGTTCCCCTCTTTCTCCATTCACTGTAACACCGCACTAGGCGTCACCTTCTCCCTCAGTAACCATCACTTTACATTTTTCTACATTACATTTACTCTCAAGGCACGATGCCCACAGACATCAGCGAAACTCTGCACCTGTCTACCAAGTTCGTGTCAGGTATTTGCAAGTAGTACTGCATCATCAGCACACAAAAGTGATGGATATTCTATCCATCACCAATAAATACCAACGCCATCCCCCTCTCCATTACTCGTGTTTTTACTTCTCTCATCACCCAATCCATATGTACATTGAACAACCATGGGGACATCACACAACCTTGTCGCACGCCCACACCGATCGTGAACCATTCACTTAGATGCCCATAAACCTTTACAAAAGCTTCACTACCATCATACAAACTCTTGACGGCACCTAACAGCTTACCATCTACACTGTACATGCGCAAAACCTTCCACAATCCTTCTCTGTCTACTTTGTCGTACCGATATGCTTTTTCCAGATCCGTGAATGCCATAGCTAAACACCTTATAGTCATTCTCACAAGCCTCCTCCATTTTCTGTCTCACTGCAAATATATGATCCACACATCCTCTGCCACTCCTAAAGCCACCCTGTTCATCACTCACTAGGATTTCTGATATCTCTCTTACTTTCTTTATACCGGTAATATTCTTCCACATACCTTCCCTACCACACTCAACCACTGTTCACTAGTAGTTCTTAACACAGGATAATTTACAGTATAACGATGCTAGGCTATAGGAAACTATAATGTCGTTCGTTATTCAATTGTTTTGACAAATTTTGATGTTTTCTTTATGTTACTCAACATAACTGATTTCTCTTGAGGTGCATATTTTTCTTACTTTCATATTCAGCAATACCTGTAGCGCTTCCATCATCAAAGCCTAAGAAATGGTCTTCCATCAAAAACTTTGTGTTGGATAGTTTACATTGTTGGGAAATTTTTATTTGTTTAGTGAGATTGCTTCATTTTCTACAATACGATGTTATTCAACTTCAGTTGTAATGTGACTTAATACTAATTCATGTGCTTTATGAGCAAAAAAGCAAAAATTACAACACTGTAGTGCCTCAGTGGTTCATTTTTTTCCCCCTTGGGGGTTTGTTAATTCGAAACACATAGACTCAGTTCGTTGGCCGGGTGTCAGGCACCAATGTATTCCATAGTGTCTATTTCCCTTGATAGGCTGGGCCTCTACAATGGGACTGTTGTACGTGCAAAGTTGTCCAATCAAAGTTGAACGCTGTACCACGATAAGGTTTCATCACGATGCAATGTCTAAGGGAGGGAGGGGGGGGGGCTCTGATGTGGTTGCAGGACATGGAACTTTAAAAATCAATAGACTTCAGCTTTATCAAGGCCTCTATGATAGGTCTGTTACGTGTATAAAGTGGGGCACCCCAAAGTAACGTGGTCACTAAGACATGGCATCCACAATCTGTGATAGAAGGTTGGGTGCGAAGGCTGAGGTGGGTGGTGTCTGGATCATTGAAAATCAATAGACTTTGCCTTTACTGTGAGTTTGTTCAGTATGCAAAACTCCATGCCCAGTCGTGGCCCAGTTGGGCCTTTTTCAAAGTCTATCACGTGCATAAAGCAGCAGAATTAAGGTTGGGCCATTAAATGGAATACGCGTCCACAAACTGTGGTGCAGGGTGGCGAAAGTAATGGAGTTATCAAAACTCATGTGTTGAATGTATGGTTCGGTGCACTGGCTGTTATTAATGGTGGGGATGGGTTGACTTCCAGCCATTTTCTTCTTTGATTCACAATAGCGAGATATGCCCAATTTTTGCTTTATCACGCACCCACTGTGTAGGTAAGGCCCAGAACTACTTCCCTTTGGAACTCGCGTCCCCAGATTAGTTCCCCACCCCCTCAACTTCAACCTATAGCAGTTCAAGTCCAACTGCAACACTTCTGTTCATCGTCTGTAAAATAATAATAATAATAATAATAATAATAATAATAAATGGTGAACTGATCACTGAGGCACGACATCGACAAACTGCGGTACACTAGGAAGAGGAAAGGGGAACCAGAGGACTACATCAAGAACCTTGAAAATCAATATTTTCCTCATTTCTTTATCCTGCCATTGTCGCCTCCCCTCTCCCTTCCTGCGTCTTTCCTAAACGTAATTCCACTGCTTTCCTCCCTCCCTTTCCCGTCTTCCCCTCGCCCCGCATCTTTCTCCCCCTCTCTCTTTCTCTCTCTCTTCATTGGTTATCTATCTGCCTATCTATCCATCCATCCACCTATCTGTCTATCTATCTATCCACCTAGCTGTCGGTCTATTTAATTGTGTCTACCTGTCTTTCAATAAATCTGTCAGTCTATCAGTGTATTTTTGTCTTTCAGTCTTTCTACCTGTTTGTCTTTCTGTCTGTCTATTTATCTATCAACCTTATCTCATATGTTCCTCTGTGATTTCCATTCTTGCCTGAAGAGGATCCAGGATGGCCTGAAATGGTTTATCTTCTGAATACTGTACTTTCTTCATGTTTGGATATATGTCTTCCGTTTGAACAGTTCAAGGCACTGTGAAATGAAGACACGATAGGATTAACTGTTGTTGTCAGCCTAGTACCTGTGTAAAGTAGTACAACCGGCATTTCAGCTGAGACAGGGAGCCTACAGATTACCGCGTCAGTAGTGCTATTGGGAGGTGGGGGTTGACACAGAACCTTGAAAGTCAGTATGTGTCATCTATAGTATAGATCCTTTCACACCTGTGTTTTCTCCTCACCTTGCACGCTTCCTAACGCGCTGTACAGTTTATATCTCTATATATCATATACGCGCCTTCCACCTCCTACATCTGCTCTAGATCATATCTACTTCGTTTTTCCACTTCTCTCTTGTGTTCCGTCTTTTTCTTCTTCCAGCAACGGTTTGCAGGAACTGACTCCTCCTGTTTTCCTCTAACTTGGTTCACCCATTGCTTTTGTACCCCTGGCTTAGACATTGTCATGTAGTGACAGAATTTTCTACTCCCTCAGCGCCTATTTATTCTCATATCAAGCATAAAACTTGTCATTCGATCATCCACACTCATATAGTCAACCTTTGATTTACGTTCATCCAACTTGCCTCACTTCCACCCTGTCACCTCGCCATTTATACTTGTGGGTTTTAGTTTTACGTCCGGGCATTCAGCCTTTTAAATAACAGAGTACTCATATATGTCATGTTTTTGTTAACCTGTGTTTTACAATATTAAAAAAAAAAAAAAAAAAAGGGCAGTCTAGTCAGCCCGGACATATTTTTCTTTTTATTCTTGCTTCCTGGAGATTAGTATACTCAAAGTGATTTTTTTTACCGTTAGATATGTCCTTAGTTCATCCTTTCAGTACTGTAATTAAATAGCATCTTTCTAAAACTCGTCCGGTGGCAGTTTGGTTAGAATGAGAACTATGTCATCAGAGCGAAAGGTTAAACTATCTCAGGCATTACCTTTGACTGTTGATGGGCGGCGTTGTCCGGGGTGAGTGTGTTGGTGGGTGAGGGTGTGTTATTGTGAGTGTGGGCAGTGGCTGGAGCCTCACCACCATTGGAGTGGGCCATCTGAGGTGAAGGTGACTGGCGGTCTCGTCGCTCCGCCTGAGAATGAATGGAGTGCAGCGACGTCCTGCCGCGGCTGCACGGGAGACAGGACGTCACGGTTACACTCACAACACCACTCACCATCCCACTGTCATATACATCAGTAATCATTAAACACATGGAGACTACTACTGACGGGAACAGGAATCATGTGTGACCAGTACCAACCAGTCATGTACTAAGTTACATATCCATTGAAAGGAGAAAAACTCAGCCGACCCCAGGAACACAAGAATTCAGAAGCAACCAACATGAGTGTATGAAAAATCGAGATATGGAGATTGATGAGGCCAGGGAACCGATATGGGACAGAGATGAACGGAATAGTTTTGTACAGAGTATTGCAACAGGGGTTTGGCACTCCAGCTCATACACAGTGACATGAGAGTCGTTGGATTAACTCTAGCTGATAGTAGAAGTTGATGTTATTGCCTCTGGTTCATTTGCACGTGAAAGCAGTGTACTGCAGGCTGAAATTACCTTTCTGTAGTCCACCATCCCCCTTTTGGGGGTCAGGAACGGAGTTGAGGGACACCTTTAAAATTGGACAACACTGCCGCCTGGTTACGTTACCGGCATGCCACGAATGCATTCCTTTCCTGTATCTGATAGCTAATGTAGTGGTAGATCAACTCCGTTTTGTCTGGATGAGCAGACCCATCAATCACAAGCAAGCAATCGCCCCTCCAGGGTTCGTTCATGCAGTGAACAGATGTACCCTTGCTGTGGACAGCACATCACTGTGACGGGGTGCTGGGAGGTGTGTGGGGGTTTGATTCCTTAATCTGCGTCTCCACCCAGTTAACAGCGGGACCATAGTAGGCTCCACATCCCCCGATTATTTGGGTATATGGTTACCACTCAAAGTTATAAATGGTTTCCTAGGTTACAGGAAACCATTAGGCATGCCACTCAGCGTAGAGTCACCTAAGGAAGAAGCAGGCAGCACTGCATCCAGCGAGTGGATGATGGTCGCCACTGCCTATCAGTTGAGAGATAATGTATTGCACATTAGTGTGGAAAGTTATGCCCATGAGGTGAAGTAAGGATTGCAGGGCTTATATAGTGAATGAATGAGTGTGCATTTAACTGGGAAGGATGTTGATTCTCCCACTACCAGGATTTTTCTTACTCTCTGGACCCTACCTCACCTTATCCGTGAGCAAGAAAAAGAGGTCATGATGATGATGATTATAAGTATTACTGTAGTGAAAACCATGACAATATACCTATACTTACACATAATTAAAGGTAATTGAGAATGATTGGACACCTCATGGTCACGTGTGTTTCTCCCCCAACCCCCTCCCCAATATCCTATGTGATGCTGTCCATGGGAACTGGTAAAATGCAAGGACGAAAGTTTTTACTTATACAGGATGTCAGTACAGAAACACTCATCTTGATAACGATTGGCAGGATCTCATCAAGACATTTCGGACTATTATTATGGAGAAAAGTACATATCATCAAGACATTTCGGACTATTATTATGGAGAAAAGTACATATTTCGAAGTAAGTTTAATGAGAGACTTGAGAAAGTTAGTGGAAGAAGATAGAAGGCCAACATTAGAATCACCCAGACTAAGAGAAAAAAATCTGAGCAGAGAATTCAGCTCCATCAGTGAAAACAGCTCCAGAACCACCTGGGTGGAGAAAAGAAGGAAAAGGGGAAGGAATAAGGCTGTTGGAGAGATTTTCAGTGTGGTGCCACAACGGATGATTTTTTTTTTTTTTTTTCAAGATTAAGAGTAAATTTAGCTCCATTCTTGATTATGAACAAAACATAGTGCACATTAGTTAAAGGTACTGTAAGTTGGCATTGGCACCTTTAAAAAGCCACCTCCATCTTGTGGAAAGCATTAGAATAAGTAGTGTTATTTTTTTTTTTCCAAAGGGCATGAAAAAGAAATGTATGTTTCCATGTCCGAAAGAAATACATCCTCAATACGTTCTGAGAACTTTTGACCATGGAAGCAAGAATCACTCCAGCGACAAGAAGCTAAATACTGTATGAGAACCTCCCATTCCACGATGTTGCTGTGTCACAAAAGTCGTTTCTTAGGAGGCTTCAGAGACCTCACCGGAGAGACTGAACACGTTATCTAGTTATCGTAATTGGAGTAGCCCAGTGGGGGAAGGGGGAGCAGAATTATTAGATTTAAGAATAATTTCAAGAGTGCAGAGAATTTTTTCGATGTCGTCAATAAAAGACGTGGGGCGCTGCACAAGTTGATCTACGTCAGTGAGGATAGAAATGATGAAGGCTTTTTCGACAAGTGATTCAGTAACCGGACAGGAGAGTAATGTGGTAATGTACATTGAATTCCCTTGAAATGGAGATAAGAGAGAAATGAGAAACTGAAGTAATGTGATTCACTTCAAAAATGATATACAGTCAGAGATTAGGAAGAGTCAGCGGAGAAAGGAGGCAGTTCATAGCAAAGATATTATCTATTTTTGAACCGGCAAGATGGCTGTAGCTCCCTTGTGTAGAATTTAGATAAGTCACCTTCGGGAACACGAAAACAGGTTAAACATCCACAAATGCACGCAATGGCTATATTACGCTCTGAAATCAGTACAAAAAACGAATGAGGATACAGAATAGAGGCATCAGTCAGTGAACCCAATCATATGTCTCGGTTAGGAAAAAGGGTGAGGCTTAGAGTAGGAGCGGTAGTGATATGTAAAGAATTTGGAGGAAAAACCATGAATGTTGCAGAAGCTGATAAAAAGTAAGTCAGGCAGTGGTCCTGGACATCGTCAATAGTCGCCATTGGGAAAAAGGTCTAACAGTGCTAGGCAATGAGCTAAAGGAAATCCATTGGAATTTGCATACAGCCCCTTGTAAATCAAATTACCAAGTCATCTTTTGTTTGTTTTCACTTATTTGCTAAAACACACACACACACACACACACACACACACACACACACACACACACACACACACACACACACACACACACACACACACACACACACACACACACACACAAGAGAGATGCCCCTACCTTGGATATGTCTTGGTGTGCGAGATGAGCGTTGACTGTGAGTTGACTGTCACTGGGTCTCCTTTGTACCAGCGGTTGTACAGTTTCCTCAGCTCCTGCCGCACCTCGCCGTTCATCAGGCAGTACAGCACCGCCACGAAGAATCCCTGCCCAAGAAGACATTTTTTTGCATTACGCTGATAAAATTTAAAGAACGATTCAGTACAGAAATTCTTGCATGATAACTTCTCTCACTCAGAACTCCATCACCCTGAAATCACCTCATGACATGTTAGAATTTTAATGTGAAATATTTTTTGTTATACCCGCGTCCGCGAAGCAAGAGCAGGTGTTATATTTTGCTGGACGTGTGTGTTTTCTGTGTGCTTGTTTTTACCTTCAGTCTGTTTGCTTCTGTTTTCATGTGTTTTTGTGTATGTATGTGTATGCATATGTGTGTGTGTGTGTGTGTGTGAAAGAGTTGAGGGACAGCCAAGGGGTTGACCTGTTGTTTCTGAGAACAAGAGCTCAAATATCAAAGTTACAGGGTCAGGTCAAAGTTAATCTCAGCAGGCTCAACTTAAACAGCTAGTGGTGTATTTTGATCGACGTGTGTGTTGATTTAGTGTCTTTTTATAACAACATGTCAAAGGTCAGGGTCAGAGGGCTAAGTCAGATTTTTACCTAGCAAGATCAACCTGGTGAACAGTTTATATCCAGTTTAAACTAAATTTGGTCGAGTAATTCAAGAACAAAGTAGTCTGATGCTGAGAACAACGAAAGGTCAATGTCGCATATCAAGCTCAAAAGTTGACCCGTGTGTCTGTATGTGAACAAATTAACTGAAATAGTTTTGATCCGATATAGATCAGTCTTGGTGGATCGATTGAGGATTAGCTGATGGGCTGAATGCCAGTTTTTGAGAAAATTAGGTTCAAGGTCAAAGCCACATGGCAAAGGTAACTCGGACATATATTATCTGATTTATGTTAAATTTTGTGGAAAGGTTCAAATTAAAGCAAGAATAAAGGAATTCGATTTTGAGAATAGTCAGTAAAAAAACAGTGTCTAGAGGAAAGATCAGAATTCAAGGTCATCTCCAACGGTGTTGATCTAATTTGGACCAACATGGTGAAAGTATTCAGAGTCAGGCAAGAGTAAAGTTATCCGCTTATGAGAGGAATAGGTCGATAATCGAAGAGATTTTATACTGAGAACAGCAAGTCAAAAACGCAGTGCCAAATATTCGTTTCTTAGACCACGTGTAGGGCGCGGGTGTTGCACTCTCTAGGTGCTCCTTGTTTGAACTGAATCGATAAATGTGTCATTACCAGTGTAATGTAAGTAATATGGACTGTCCAAATGTTTCCAGTCTGTTACTTCCTACTGATGCTGTTGGAAGTAGTAGAAAGAAAATAATGCTTAATTTCAGCATCACTGTGAATCAAACAATCATTCATGTTTCCTTGAAGGTGCCACTAACTTCAAGGAGACGTAAATATATTAGTAGACTACTGCATACATTGAAGTATATCATTGCACAAGCATTTTTCCGAGAATTCCACCGTACATTCTATGCCAGGCCTGACTAAAGTCATATCTCTAGGTTACAAATTTGTTTGTTTTTATAGGTTAAATTCTAGAAAAATATAACACTCAGGGGAGAGAGAGAGAGAGAGACGGGGGGGGGGATACCAACCTGGAATGATGCAAAGACTTGGTCGAGGAAGAGCCAGACCAGTTCGACATGTGCGTTGGTGGATGTTGAGAGACCCCACAGCAGGAAGTAGTGAACGCCGAACAGCGGCACCAACACCAGCGTGGACTTGCCCAGTTTCCTGCAGCACCATGCAACACAGCGATTATTTACCGCAACACTGCCATTATTACTACACCACCAGTGTTACTCTAATACCATCATTCCTACAACACTACATCGAGAAGCAGTGGGCGTCAAACAGCGGCACCAATACCAGGATAGACTTGCCCATCTTCCTGCAACACCACACAACGCAACACAGATTTTATTAGTTCAGCATCACTCATATCACTACAACGCCGTCTTGGTTGAGGGCCCATCCCCGCAGCAGGAAGTAGTTGACGCCAAAAAATGCACTGATTCCAACATCACATAACTCAGTGCTTCTTACAGCTACAGTACTATTATTACTGCAACACCACACCCGTACTCTTGTCGGGTAATGGAGGCCTCCTAATCCTTCTTCCTTAACGATTTATTTTCCAAAATACTCATTAATATCCCACGGTTTGTTTCTTATATCTTTTCAGTATCGACATAGATTTCATGCATAACACACAAGAATATACTAACGAAGCAGAATCAGAAATAAATCGGTAAGGAAGAGGTGTCAGTAAGCTTCCTAACCGTACTAGAATACCACTCATAAAGACTACACCACCAACACAACACTCACCTGTATATCATAGATTCAGCGGAGATGGATGACCTGAGTTTGAGGATGAGGACTCGCACGACGTTGAGGAAGAAGAAGAAGTTGATGAGGTTGGAGAGGGCGACGGGTGCGCGGATACACAGCCAGAAGATCCACTGTACGTTGTTGACCGTCCAGCAGTGTGCGTCATCCAGCGTGGCTCTCAGTGCTGCCCACACCACCACACAGCCCAGCGGCATCCCTGTATGCACACTGTATGTACACACACACACACACACACACACACACACACACACACACACACACACACACACACACACACACACACACACACACACACACACACACACACAATGTAAGTTGTTGATCGACCAGCAGTGTGCATCATCCAGGGTGACTCTCTGTGCTGCCCACACCATTTCACAGACGAACGACAACCCTGTGCGTGCGTACCATGTCCAAATATCGCCATATAATCTCCTCATATACACACACAGTCACCAGGTACAAACAAAATGGCTGCATCATCACCACACACAAGCACGCAGAGTTTGAATAATACAATAAATACGCCACTATATTATCAGCCCAAGGACACCCAAGTACACACAATCCTGTATATACTAGTACAAACACACATAAGCAGTTCCTGGCTTCGATAATCCTTTGTTCAACTATTTTTCTGTAGGTTCTAATCCTTTATTTCTTTTTTTTTTCTTACTTTCAAAATTCATGCATTCTGTGTATTAAATTACATATATGCTAGACATTAACAGCTGAATAGTGTCTTGTAAATCCAGGACTAACACTGTCATTTGCAGGTATTAACTGGTTCACGCCCTGTAACCCAAAACACGCACTCCCGCCCCTCCAAAATGATCTACCATATACCAGTTCCTAGGAAAGTGAAAAGTATGTCCTGTACATTAAAAAAAAACAAAATGATATGAGGGGAGACTATGTAATTTGACAGGGAGACGAAGTATACACTTGGTAGACAGACAAAAGAGAAAAAGGGTAGTGTACATATTCAGCAAGGGACGGAAAAGAGAAAATACAAGAAAAAGAGAAGGAAGGCAGGTTGAAATAGCAGGCAGGAAGGAAAAACGACATGTCAAGGTGGGAGAGAAGCATTGTTGTTAAGCAAGATAAAAAGGGAGGCTGGAATGCAGGAAAAGAAGGAAGGGAGAGTGGCAAGTAGGAGGGGAACTGAAGCTGTAATGTAAAACCGAAAGAAAACTGGTATGCAGGGGAGGAGGAAAGGAGGCAAACTAAGTTACAAAGCTGGATGGAGGGAAAACAGATGAACAGGAATGATGAAAACAATGTATCTTATATAAGCATAGATGAGAGGCAAAATGTTAGGCCCAATAAAAAATAGTTCTAGGTTGGTAGGCAGGAGAGAGGGAAGTTGTGTTTGACGGCAGGAGGAGTAAAGGTAAGTGGATTAAAATGGTAGGCGGGAAGGCTCTGTAAGCTACCAGGAGAGGAGAGAGCCAGACCGTGCCAGCAGGCAGGGAGAAAGGACATTAGGTTAGGATGGGAGGCTGGAAGGATACACTGGCTGGAGATAGGAAGGCAGCGTAGACTTTGCTGGCAAGCAGAAGAGACATCAAACAGTCTGGCTGGCAGGCAGAGAGAAGTATCATGAAAGGTCAGCTAATCCATCAGACAGAGGGAAGACGGGAAGGTAGATAGGGTATGGCAGCAAAAAAAAAGAAAGAAAGGCAGTGCATTCATTTTTTCTATTTTTTTAGTGTCTGACTCTGGGCATAGACCTAACAACCTGTTCTCTAGAACCAGCAGTCCTCCAAGTACCATACACTTCTACAGTTCACCACTTCGGCGTTACTCTCTGTCCATATTGAATACATGCAAGGGCTATCTCATACTGGAATAATGTACTGGAATTAATGGTGGTATTTCTTACGACATGCAGGCGGGTCTTGTGGTAGATCAGCACAGTCTACTTAAACGAAATTCAAATCCTTTAAACTGTTCCCAACCCCAGCCTTATCAATCCAATGGCGTGTTTCAAAAATGTTATTCTTGTTTTCTTCAAAAGAGTTTATTCATTTTAAAGAGAAACTATTCGAACGGTCTTTTACATGCTCAGTAAATTCATTGGATACTTACCTAATTAAAAAGAAAAAACGCAACCATCGTGATGGGGTTTAGTTCGGAAGAAGAAAAGAAAGATGTAAGGAACCTCAGTCAGCAAAGGGTAACATAAGTATAGGTTAAATTGGCATACAAAAGGAAAACAAAGTATTAGGCTGGTATGTAAAAAGTAAAGCATATTGGTTTGATTGGCCGCTAAAAGGAAGCTAATGTAACGGGCAGGAGAAAGCAAGATGTAATAATTCGTCAGGCAGGACGGGACAAGGGTAGACACGATTGCATTAGTAGGCAGCGTAAGAAGATTTTTATTATAGGGACGTAGTGTGAAGAAAAACTTTAAGTCAGCTGAGCAAGCAGGAAAGAAATTGCAAGCATACTGTACTGACAAGACAGACAAAAGGAAATAGTCAGCAGGTAAACAAGACATACTGACTGACCCCATCCAAGGAGGATATAGAGTGTGATGGCGGAGGAGTCAGTGAAGAGCGCCATGAAGATGAGGCTGTGCAGGTAGAGGCCCTCCATCAGAAGCCACGAGTAGTTGGCCAGGATAAAGTACTGCCACACACAGATCATCAACTTGCACGCCCACGTCTGATGGTCATACAGCACCTCAGCTCATTAGAATAACAGGGAAATGTTATGTTATCCCACATTCAGGCAGTGAGACATAGTATAAGAACATTACAGCATTACCTTTACCGTAGTCGTGTATGCTCTTAATGACAATACAGGTGACATGGTACAGTGCTTAGATGGTGACAGAAAACGCTATTCTGTTGTGCCCAGGGAGAGCTAATGAAGCCCAGGGAACGGATATGCTACATCACATTCATTATCTAACCTATCAGCCATAATGTTCTTGGCGTTGGTTCACATCTTCTTTACTGTAATGCACATGGTGATTCCAGTTGGTTAGTTTCCATTTGTTTTCCCAGGTACTGATTACCCAGACGATCACCTGCTCAAAGGGTGTCAGGATATCTCACCAATTACCACCTATTTCACTACCTCGCCTGAGCGCTTCATCCCTACACGCTCATGTCCTTCACTCATTTGTCCTGTTTGGTGGTGCATACTATTATCGTTCCTTCATTTGCGATATAGCTCCTCCAGTTCTCTGGAGTTTCATGCTAAATATTCAAACGCCACTCCAACTTGTGTTTATGTGTAATCGTCTCTAATGAGTATCTTATTCAATTACCCGGATGCTCCGTTCCACTCACTGATGCTCCATTCGGTTAACATATAGGATGACACCAATACTCTCTCTCTCTCTCTCTCTCTCTCTCTCTCTCTCGCATGATAATAATATGGATGCAGACCTGAGCAATATTTGATATAAACTGAAAATTTGCTGGATGGTTAAAGAACAAACTGCAAATTTTACAGTATCATTGGCTCAACAATAATTACACCCATACCTGCGGAGCTATAGCAGGTGTTATGTTTTGAGCGGCTGTGTGTGTGTGTGTGTGTGTGTGTGTGTGTGTGTGTGTGTGTGTGTGTGTGTGTGTGTGTGTGTGTGTGTGCGTGTGTGTGTGTGTGTGTGTGTTCATCCATGTTAACCTACTTTCTTGGAAGGGTTAAGGGTTAGCCCATGAAGAAATCTATTGTTTTGGGGACTAATAGGTCAAAGCTTAAGGTCACAGGGCTATGTCCAATGCTGATCTAGCAAATCCACTTAAACAGTTTTTATCATCTTTACAACAAACTTGAGGGAAGGACTGAGAGTAAGTCAAAAGAAGAACTTATTCATTTCTTTAGGACAGTCAGCCAAAGGGCAAGGTCAAAGTTCGACCAGTGTATACTGGCGTTAACTAAATGACTCAAACGGCTTTGTTCTGATTTTCAGCAAACTTAGTGGAATGGTTCATTGTCAAACAACGCGTATTCCTCTTGTTATTTTAAAACAATAGGTCAAAGGTCGTTGTCAACTGAAACAGTTTTCATTCAATTTAGATCAAAATTTGTGGATGTGTTGAGGATAAAACAAGAATAAAAGGAGTCGATTTTTTAGAGCAAACCGTCAAAGGTCAATGTCATAGGGAAAGGTCAAAGGTTAGGGCACAGGACAGGGGTATTTCAAACAGTTTTGGTCTGATTTGAACCAAACTTCAGCGAAGTTTTAAGGGTGAGGCAAGAACGAAGTGATTCAGTTTTGAGAAGAATCAGAGAAAGATCAAAGGCACAGACAAGGTCAAAGTTCGATCCTTGTATCTAGTTGTCAGCAAAATAAAACAATTCTGACCTGATCTGAATTGGATACCTTGGTGAATGAGCTTAGGATCACCCAAGAACTTGATCGATTTTTGTGTTTAGAACATTGTGTCAATTATCAAGGTCAGGAGGCAAGGTCAGTTCAAACAGTTCTTTTATCTGATCTAGACTAAACTTTGTGAAAGAGATAACGCTACAACTGGGATACAGAGATTCGATTTTGAGAACAATCTACCAAAGTTCAAGGTCGTAGGGAAGGGTTCAATGTCATGGGTAGTTGGCAAAGGCAATTCAGAAATTTTTTATCTGATATGAACGAAAGTTGGTGGAAAAGGTAGGGGACAGGCAAGAATGAAGCAACTCAGTTTTAAAAGTAATCGGTCGAAGGTGAGGGTCACAGGACAAAGTTAGATTTTCGATCCAGAGACCAGATGGTGGGCGACGATGTTGCTCTCTCTGAGTGTTCTTTCTTCTTTCCAGTAAGCGGTAATAAATCAATATTTATTGATACCCACACGGTCAGAGATCCTGGGTATAAAAAGGGAAATAATTTTAACATTATATATTAGCTTAATTAAGCTTTACCCGGAATGTGCAGTGCAATTCATATTCTGCACCTGAAAAAGGACACATTCAAGTCATAAGTATTCCACAGAAGGGCCACCAAACCTATTCTAGAGGGAATGCTTTTATTACTGATTGCTGTTAGTTGAAATTGACTGAATGTGTAAACTAATGAAAGGATGAATACACCTGAAATAAGTAAAAACGAGGGAACTGGGTTCATACTAAGCGTTCATCCCGATTATGGGTTCTGTGCAAAATCCTCATTTCCCTACAACTCTGTAAACGAATGCACTAAACCTACCAGGCATGTTTTAAATAATACAGTACATTAAAGATTAACTGAAAAATAAGTTACACCATCCTCTACTAGGGTCTGGAAATAAAACTAAAAGAGGAACATCCACTTGCGCAGGCACCCAAAATAATCCTAGTGTGGTATTGTGCAGTGGATATATTATTTATTTGGCAACTCAGGGGCTGCATATCGGCCACTGTATATTCTGCTTCTTCCCTCCTGTTTTCTCATTTAATTACCTTTAAATAATGCAGTCCTGCAACGACCTGTTTCTCCCTGTTTTTTTGTGAAAGACCAGAGAGAGAGAGAGAGAGAGAGAGAGAGGAGGGGGGCAGTAGAAATGCAAGGTAATATTATTTTGTCATAAATATGTGCGAGAAAAATTTATCGTTTCTGCTTCAGAATTTCGATCATTCTTATCTTAGTGAAAGTTGCATCATAAGGCCAGATAATAGTTAAAAAAAAAAAAAATTCGCACTTACACTGTGAAGTTTTACGGGATGCTTTTAAAATATACAAAAAACTGAGATAACTTTCACATAGATGGCATGCAAAACATTTATTATATAAAAATTAATCAGAAAATTTCGTGCAGTATTGATATCAATAAAATACACATAATTTCACTTCACCTGATGTATACGGTGAAAGATACCAAATGATGTGTTGCCAGTGTGAATGTGTATGAGCTAAGAATTGGTAAATACCTCATGCCCGCCTTAAAAAGGAAACGCATGCAGTTAGTGAGTTCAGACAACCAGTATTTAATATTTCAGCAATGAGAAAAATGTACTTAAGCACTGTAGTGAAAAGATATTGATAGCTGAAGCCAGACAACGTGAAAAGGAAAGAGAGAGGAGCTATGTAACCCTCCCCTCTCCCACCTCTTCCTCCAACACTACCTGAACGATGTATTGCCCTCCAGGCGACAACCTGATCTCTGTACAGTCAAGAACCATTTCGTTTCGTTTCGTTTGGTGTTAAATTATTGCAGATGTACCCTTACACTCGAAAACAAGATATTGGATCTTGCTTGGACGGACGAGGAGCCAAAGAAATATCGGATATATTATTGTATGAACATGAAAAAATGAGTTCTGCAGCCGAAATAAGACAGTGCTGTGTATAATCAAGATATATCTCCCATGAAATGAACCCAGACCCATTTCTTAAGAGGCCAAAATTCTTCCTTGTATTACAGGCAGAGGCTTGATGAGCCTTGGGTCAGTTTGTGAAGGAAATGAGTTGTGCTGATGGTAAATGAAGAGTTATGTAAAATATTATGATTACTGGACAGATGGAGGAATTAGTTTTAAGAGAATTGAAAGAAAAGTATTGTGTCACCGATGCCCGTATTCTCTTGTGGTAAGGGCTCTCCCTAGCACCTCTGCCTTGGCGATTTATTTTCCGAGGTACTAATTATCATCCTCTTTTTTGTTTCATATCTTTTTAATATCGACATAGACTGCGTGAATGACAAGAATATAGTAGCGAAGCAGAATAAGAAAAAAAAATGAAAAAGCAGAGGTGTTTGTAAGCTTCACTGACAGCACGAAAATACCTCCCCTAATCAGACTGACAGAAAAGTGAGATGCCTGGTGACCCACGGCTTCATAACACGGCAATTGGGAGGGCATATGGAGTGGGGATAACTTAATTCTTTTGCATATATGTTCCTTGGGTACAAGCATTTATAATACAGCGCATTATGTTAATATGTGTATTTATCTTAATTTTCGATATCCACATCCTATATAGCAGAAGGAGAAAAAAAAATAGAAGAAGAGGAAGAAGAAGAAGAAGAACAGAGAGAGAGAGAGAGAGCAATCATACATAACATCCATAAAAGTACAGCAGCAAGCCATAAATGATGGTCACTAATGTTTATCGTACTGATTCTCTGGCGTTAACTTCATGCCATTGATTCCACAGAAATATAAGTTACTGAAAGTGTAAGACGTAAGGTATATACCATTGTTAGTTTATATTGCGTCTAAACACGAAATTTGTGACGAAATATGAGAACCTGTCCGCTGGCCGTCTGCTTATAGCGATGTGTTATGGCAGCGAGCAAAGGAACACCTCCCAGGAGCCTAACATCTTTCTGAAGTACCCTCCCCTTTATAGGCCCGAGCACATTTCATTCAGTGTTATACCGTGCTTTGTCAGTTTAAATTATTTCAAAAGCCCTCGAACTTTACACTGCTGAATAACCGTCATCATCATCATCATGGCATCTTTGTTTACCCTGTCGGATGCGTAAGAGCCCAGGGCTAGGCTACTCAGTCCCGATATTTAAGGCAAAGGTGACCAACCTCACTCATTTCTGAGTGACACTATGAATAATATACTAAATATAAGCCCTTACAGGCTCACTCCTGCTGGAGTGCCTTACCCTGCTAAAAGAACCAGGAGTCATTTGGTTACATGGTTACTACCCAGCGCAGTAATTGCTTTCCTGGTTTACAAAGAACCATTTGGTTTGTCACTCAGCGCAGTCACCCGAAAGACAATACTTCATCGAATGACTATATGATGGGCACCCCCACCTACCACACACACACACACACACACACACACACACACACACACACACACACACACACACACACACACACACACACACACACACACACACACACACACGCAAATGAAATATGCTTTTGTACAGTGATATTATACTGAGTGCTGATAATAGAAATAGTTTGCAGTATTAGATTTTCAAAGGTTTCCGATACATAACAAAATAATTTGCTAATTACTGTTGTTTTTTCTTGATTTAACAGGCTTATAAATGACAAGAACGATGCTATATCCTGTCTCATTTCCTGAGGTAGTTCAAGTTAATGATAAAACATGACTGATTTTTAGTCCTCCGCTTATATAATACACGCGCTGTTAATATTACAGCGTCTGAATTTTTTCGTTGGGTCCATGGACTGTACTAATTGACATTTATTTTTCTTTTAACAGAAAATTAACAGAAGAAGGCGAAACAAATTAAACAAAACAAAATTCACACACCATATTACAGGTGTCCGCCATTCATACAATATCTGAAACAGTTGGACTTGAACTACTGTAGGTTAAAGTTTGGGGGGAAACTAACCTGGGGAAGCAAGTTACAAAGAAAAACAGTTCGGGGAATGAAAGAATTCTCATAGGCATAACTTCCACAAAATGGCAGTGTTACAATCAAGACACGAGTGCTGCCAGATGCCCTTGCAGCACGGAGGATGGCGTCGAAAGGTGGCACAAAGAATGGATGTGGATTATTAAATGTTTAAGCGAGAGAGAGAGAGAGAGAGAGAGAGAGAGAGAGTGAGGATGATGATGGGAGGATGGAATACCGCTGAGGGAGAAATGGACCTGTTGCACTAGACGTCCACTTGACTCATTTTTATGGGAATTGATTTAAAGCAAATGAAACCACTCCCCCGGATTTCCCAAAGATTTGATGTCAGGAGAAGGCTCATTGTGTTCAGTGGCGACATACGGGTTCATTACTGCAACCGTAACACCACACACCCAACCAAAACTGACATTCTTCAATAACCCCTATAAAATCCTCATACAATGCTCAGATTTTGTTTTGGATAAGAGTTTTTACTGTATTAGATTTTAGATATTACGTGTCCGTTGTATCTCTGAATTAGTGCTGATTATTCAGATAAACTCATATATGCCAGCATTATATAAACAAATTTCAGTCAAAGACGTATCCCTACCAAGTGGTAAAGAATATATAGATATGCACGAATAAGTATGGCAATTTCATATGTAGGGACATAAACTAGGACTGGAACACTAATGATGGGGATGATGATAGTAATAATAATAATAATAATAATAATAATAATAATAATAAAAATAATAATAATAATAAACTCTTAGGAATCGGTTCTCCAGGTTTCATCTTCAATTAATTGTGCAGGTCGGATTGAAATCTCCATTAGACAACTTATTTAGGCAGATTTTTTCTTATATGGTCATATCTCGTAAAGCACAGACAATATGGCCAGTTTACACATACAGGTATCAACTACGACACATACTTTATCGTTCTGTGTGATATGAAGCCAATCCCCCAGGTATTTTCCGAGATACAGACTGGGACGGAAAGACCGATAACAAAGACAGAGTTTTCTTTATATGATCATAGCTCGTCAAGTGCAGGCAATATAACAATTTTACAAATACGGGCATCAAATACGACACATACTCTATCTTTCTGTGTGATATGAAACCAATGCACCTGGTAGTTTCCGAGATACAGGCCCGGACGGAAATGTGGACAGACGGACGGAGAGTGGTGTTTCATATATCCCCACCATGGTGGGGATAACAAGTTAACTTTACAGTAATTTTAGTTGCTATTACTCTATTTACTTTACTGAGTTCTAGGCCTGTCTACTGCATGTGTCTGAAGCAAGTAATGATGTTAATTATTTTAAAAGGAGAAAGTATGATCTCAAAAGAACAACTTAAGCACAGGAGTGACTAAACAAGTAACGAGCAGACAGTACAAAGAACATCGTACATTCCTTATACATACATAAATACCTCCACAAGGCATCCAGTTTTAACTATATACAGCACACAGCACATACATCACTGGAATACCTACATATACATATACATTTACAGACATGCTAAAACAAAGTTAAAATATGATGTGATTTTGAGGAACAAATAGTGACAATACATGACTGCAGTATACAGCAGACCATAGTCACTGAAAAATATTTGCTTTGTTTTTGGACAAAAATTGTAATCATACACAAGACGGCACCAACGAGGGGAGGGGGAACAGTGCCAGTTACTGTGAGACTGGATGCTTACCTGAGGGTCAGAGTCCTGGCCGCTCTTCAGCATGCAACAAAACAAGACGATATAGCGCACACACACACACACACACACACACACACACACACACACACACACACACACACACACACACACACACACACACACACACACACACACACACACACACACACACACACATATATATATATATATATATATATATATATATATATATATCGAATGGAGTTGCTTTGTCGCATAATGTGGTCCCACATATTCACACCCAATCAAGATTTCCCTGATATCGTTTACTCCGTACGGATTCCTAAACTAACACAGTCACTTTATAAACAAATTTAAGACAATTTCCCCTTTATTCTCCAAAATCCTTCCACACTTATATAGCCTTGCGTGAGGAACAGAGCCAGGATGGAGGGGGGAACATTTCTCTAATAACAGAAAACTGTGTTTCTGGGCTTTGCGGAAGTTGAAGTAAAAGATCCGTAAAACAGAGCTTGGACATGTAAAGTAAAGCTGTCCGCCCACGTTGGGCATGTGTAAGGCAACTACTAATATATATATATACAGTATATATATATATATATATATATATATATATATATATGTGTGTGTGTGTGTGTGTGTGTGTGTGTGTGTGTGTGTGTGTGTGTGTGTGTGTGTGTGTGTGTGTGTAAAATTAATGTAAGTAATATATTCATAACTACTCAGCCATCTCCATAAATCAAGACTTATCTACGATCAGTGAATGGGGACAAAACAACCTTGTCTCATTTAATGCTAGTAAAACTAAATATATACAATTTACTAATAGACAGGTATTGCCAGATTCGTATATTACCTTCAGTGCTACAAATATTCCCATCTCCAAAAGTATTGAAATTCTCGGCGTCTCATTGAACAATGTCTTCAGCTGGACCTCTCATGTCAGATCACTTGCTAAAACCGCCTCAAAGAAACTTGGATTATTGTACAGAGTCCGTAACTTCTTCACTGACGAGCAGTTAGCTATAATTTATAAGAGTCATGTGCGCTCTCAGCTTGAATATTGCTCACCCTTGTGGAATGGATGTGGAGAGGTTGCATTAAAACAACTAGACAAAATTCAGAACAAAGCTGTCAGAATTATTAATAACCCTGCTATTACTAAAAAACAACCTCCCCTACAAGTAAGAAGGAATGTTGCCTCCCTTGCATTATTTTACAGATATATTTTTAGCAAATGCTCAGACGAAGTTGCGTCCATTGTGCCATCTCTCCATGCCTTCCCTCGTGCTACACGGGCATCTGGTAGCGCTCATGACTGGAATGTCACTCAGCCATATTGCAGAACTTCTGCCTATCAGAATTCTTTCATTTCCCGAACTTCATCTCTCTGGAACTCGCTTCCCCAGAATTATTTCCCTCCAAACTTCAGCCTACAGCTGTTCAAGTCTAACTGTTAGATATTTTATGAAC
>NC_137017.1:27246612-27256612 GCF_032717465.1 Coenobita brevimanus
GTAGAAAAATGCTTGACACACACACACACACACACACACACACACACACACACACACACACACACACACACACACACACACACACACACACACACACACACACACACACACACACACACACACACACACACACACACACACACACACACACACACACACACACACACACACACACTCTCTCTCTCTCTCTCTCTCTCTTATATATATATATATATATATATATATATATATATATATATATATATATATATATATATATATATATATAATGTATGTATATAAAACAACCATTTTTGTCTAGTATGATATCAGCTTTAAGGATGTGGTAGAAAATGGCCTGTGCTCACTTTATGTATTTTGCTACCAGTTATTTCTTCCATAGTATACATGTTATGTATGTAGCATGTTTCCTGTCTATTATCTGGTGAAACATGTTAAATATCTTTAATACGTTGCAATTATGTCGGACGCTTCCCTTTAATGTTTCATTTATGCAAGCATTTGCGTGTACCCATTTCTTAAGACACGCCTTCAGATCATGCATCCTTATCTTTTCCTCTGTTGCATTGGTTCTTGTTATTAATGTTATGGTATGTGCTTGTATTTTTTATATTATTAGTTCACTACATTGACAGACCTTCGCATTATCCAAGAAGTGCGCATGTGATTTTTTTTTTCATGTCACTTAGTTGTTAGGTATGCCTCACTAATTAGCCGTAGTTGCCTTTGCCCTCCTTTTTCATGTCAATTAATTTCTTAATCCTTCTGTGTCGGGAGCCACATGGGCATGGTCGAGCCATGTAACGTGTGTTGTCTTGTAGCGGTATTGTACACATTTCTTATGTTGGCTAGGTGTATACATGACTGTGAGTTAGAAGCCTACGAGACTAGATTCAATGGTGCTATGTTGTTCGGAAGAGTGTGGTTTGCAAAGGTAGCATTTTTGTTGGTTCACTGTCTCTCTCACCCATCTGTAAATGGAACAGAGCAATTAGTGTATGGCTGAGATCACAGGGGAAGCACGTATTGTCCAACTTCAAGAATAACGCAGGAGACATCAAAGACGCCATTCGCCACTTCTTCCATCGACACTTAAGGGGCAGTAACATATGCCTCAACAGTGTGCTCCCTTCCTCACCAAAGTCGTTCACGCCTAACTCAGTCCCCCCTTGCCACACATAGCTGGCCCCTCCCTCGTCAAACGTGAAGTTTCCTGCCTGGGATGAGTGTATCAACCTCACCTGACCAGCTCTGTCCTATGTGAGGCCTGATTCGACCACCCTTTTCCTTCCCTAACCTGAGCGTCCCCTGCATGATTTTAACTCACTTGCCTGACTTGAATTCTCTCTGATTCATCTAAACTGTGCACCCCCAGCCACACGTGAGTGGCCCCTTACTTCAACTGAACACCGCTGCCCCACATGAGTTCCATTGCTTCAAATGAACACTCCCTGCCTCACATGAACTCCAGGTGCCTCACCTAAATTGGCCTCAAGTGAGCTCACCTGTGTAGCGGCCAAGTCGTGCTGATGATGTGCATCCTGCAGGTCGAAGTCGTCAGGAAGGGCCAGGCCATGCAGCATCAACGAGGATTTGAGCAGCACCACCACCGCTCGCAGTATGAACGATGCGAACAGGTGCAGATGAAGCAGGTTCCTTGGACACCGCAGCTTCCTGCACAGACAAAAGTGCATACCAGGTTAGATGCAATACATGCAAAAATTAATTTTTTTGAGTAAGTTTCATTCCCCTATCAACTCTGCAAAGAAAAACGGAGTAAACTTGTTATAACAAGTGATTTTCCACTTTTTCAATCAGGAGACGCTGACAGCTACAAGATAAGATATGCATGTGTTATTTCCAGATATTTACCAATATGAAGACTGTGAATTATCCACTCATCAAAGGGGTATCACAACAAATAAAATATATTTCTCCCTCGCTCATATGCGCACGTGCTTCCGACTGAGATCCAGCTAAGGCTGTTGACAACAGCCTTAAAGTTACCAGTTCGAAGCCAAAGCACTCTAGTTAAGGGACAGATCAATGACACCGAGATAAAGCAAAATAGATCCCTGCACAATGCATTCACGATATCACTTAACAAAGGCAGACGTGTTCGTTGAAGAGTTACCATTCTATCCTGCAGGAGAGACTGATTGATTCCAGATTCACCAGACTGAATTACCCCAGCCTCAAAACTCATGGCCTCTTGACATCGCTGAAGATGAATGATAAAAGAATATGCTGAGAAGAGAAAGACACAAACCAGTTGAAAAAGACAAGAGAGAATTTTAACACTCATGCCCACAAAGATTCCCTCAGGTGAATATTATCATCTGTTGTTACCTACGGAGGTTAGAGGTTATGTTTGGTGATGGATACAATATATATAATTCCAAGAATAGCTTTCCCAGGAGCTGATCGTACAGACAAGCTTGACTTAAGAAAATTTGACGGGAAAAGTAATCGTCATACGTAAAATTCAAAGGCAATAAAAGAAATACCACCACGAAAATGTAACACTGCCACACCCTAGCAATGAGTGATGATGCCTGAGTCACGGTAGACCACCACAGAAACCACACAACAAATATTTCAAACATGGTTTTACGACTGTTTCTGAAATGCGAATAGTAAATGGGAGAAATACATCGCTCCACTTCCACCAAGAAGAGCAAGACACATGGGGAAACTACACAGGCTAACAGATGAGGAGCATCGAATATATCGCGGGAGGTTAACAATACGAACTATTGTGCCAGGAACAGAACACACACACACACACACACACACACACACACACACACACACACACACACACACACATACACACACACACACACACACACACACACACACACACACACACGTTTTAAAACTATCCTTCTATCTATCAATCAGTCAGTCAATCTATCTATCTATCTATCTATCTATCTATCTATCTGTATATCAAATTCCGGCAGATATCCACAGTGGAAGGGAAACTAAAATCCTAAACATATTCGTGTTCCCCAACCCTTCTTGCATTATATCTATGTGTGTGTGTGTGTGTGTGTGTGTGTGTGTGTGTGTGTGTGTGTGTGTATGTGCTCGCGCGCGCGAGTAAGGAAGCTGTATTTCATTCATACTGGACAACTAAAATCAACCCGTACGATATTAGTGATACAGGTCAGGCAATCAGCTGCAACACATAACCCCTTCCATATCACTGTAGTTAATGAAGCCTTGTCTCACTGAGAGAGAAGAAAATGCAGTACCATATAAATCTGACAGCAATAAAAGGAAACATTCTACTATGTCCAAACCCTCTGAACCTTTACAGCACTTGAAGGTATACCCCAACTAGTGACTTTCGGGGTTGTTCACAAATTAACTAAGAAATGAAAACCTGTTACCTGGAGGGCCTTAAGCTAGATGTAGAGGATGGGTTACACGAAGGTAAAGCGGTTTTATTCCAGGTGGGGGGTGACTGGTATAACAAGTGCAAAACTCAATACATACTGTGGAAAAAATAAGATTACAGCTTTTCAAAGTGAAAGTTTCGTGAAGTATAACAACAGCTAATTACTCACCTCCTGGCCAGCAGTGCAAGATTGTAAATGTTTAAAATAACTGAGGAATAAGGAAAGTGTCATCCATCCTCTGTAATCGTGGTGAAGGGTCAAATGCCTTGTAACTGGCCAAACTCAGCACCCTTAGATAAAGCTCCGAACCACAGTTACACACGAGTCCGGTTGAGTCACGCTATGTCATACAAAACAGTTCTCCATACGATCGCTGCATCATTCAAGTCCCGCTCATGGTGCAGTTACACATACTGCGGTTGCCGGTAACAGGACTCATTTGTATCCTCCAACGAGAACTCATTTGCGTCCAAGGTGACAGAGCTGGGACCCATTTGTCACACGCTGAGGGCAGTATTCGCGCCCCTTATGGATAGTTTGCAGTTTCTTCTAGAAGTAACGACTAGTCAGATAAAAAGCAAGCGTGCAAAAAAAAAAAAAAAAAAAAAAAAAAAAAATTGCGTTGTCGAAAAAGTACGCATTCTATAAATATATTTTCATGGTGTTTTGCATTCAGATAAACAACCCAGTCAGTTCGGAGTTACAGTGAAATACTGGTAATATAATTCGAGTTATTTAAACACATATCAGATCCTTCTTTGACGCTCGGGAAGTGTGTAACTAACAAGCGCATGCGGCACCGTGAAGCCGTAAATGGGTGTCAAGAAGTGGACGTGGATGATAAAAAAATAAATGGATAAATAAATAAAAGAAACAAGAAAAAAAGAAAAAAATAGGATGAGCTGGATTGCTGGTGGGAGATGGGCTCTGTGAAAATTGGTGTTCTAGAAGTATTGATCTGAGTGAGTTAATTTCACTATTTCCTCCAATAATTAAAGCGTTAGGGCCGGTAGAGAAGTGGGCCTGGGCAGTAAAGAAATGGGTGGGATGTGCTGGAATTGCTAACGCCTGATTTACCATATACATATGCTAGTATACGAATATATTTACTATTTTATCCTCAGAGTTATACAGGCTCTCGCCATTCGTTAGCCGAGACAAGGACGTTTGCCGTTTTATCATCTACTTTATACAAAGTCTTATTGTTATAGATTTTTCTTTTCCATCAATGCATCACGAAACCTGGTTTTTACTAATGAAAAATAAAGAATAATTACACCCATTACTCCAATATTTTTTGGTAAGAACGGAGAAATAAGTTCACTGCACTAAACATTTTACCCTACATTTACCGTATATTTCGAAATGTCATCATTTGCGGAAGTTTAATCAATACCCGTGACCTTCATATGTCAGCTCTCTAACCCAAAATATTTGAGGTTATGTTATGCTGGCTTGTGTGTGTGTGTGTGTGTGTGTGTGTGTGTGTGTGTGTGTGTGTGTGTGTGTGTGTGTGTGAACATATAAACTCAACAGTTTTTATCCATTATAAACAAAGCTGGTGGAAGGGATGGCGATAACCTTTGGGTTGACCTGGTTTTCATAGGAACAATAGGTCAGAAGACAAGGTTCAGTTTAAACCGTCTTTATCCTATTTAGACCAAATCCGGTGGAAGGGTTGGGGACAAAACAAGAACGAAGGGAGTCAGTTTTAAGAACAAAGTTCAAGGTTACTGTGCAAGACCAGAGTTCGATGCATGTGTCTAAGTGTTGTTATAGTTGTTCAGCCCCGTCTGTTTGGCCGAGCAGAGCCATCAAACACAGGAAAGTAAATGTCCCTGCAGGGCCGCTCCGTTCATTTTACCTTGCGGCCGACAACTCCTCGCCACAGCGAGGCTGGGGAATATTCTGGGTTTGATTTATGGATGGACGCTACATTTGCGTCTGTCCACCCACTTCACAAGGGCACCATAGCAGGCTCCACATCACCCCGGTATCTGGTTATATGGTTACCACCTGGCCCTGTAAATGGTTTCCTCAGTTACAGGAAACCATTAGGCTTGTCACTCAGTGGAGAGCCATTTGAAGTGGAAAGAAGAGTAATAAAAAGCGAGAGGATGGAAAGGGAGAAGTACTGTAGGAAGAGAGGACAGCCAGAGGGATAGCATGAGGAAGGGGAAGGCAGAAGTAGGCAACACTACTGTTTATCAGATGAGTGAATAAAGGTCGCCACTACCGACCACTATATGTCTACGTCTAAGTGTGAAAGAAATAAAAACTAAGACGGTTCTGAACGGAGTTGGACCACACTTGATGGAAGGGAAGAGGATTAGCCAAGGGGCTGAACAAATATTTTTGAGAAAATAGGTAAAAAGTCAGAGTCACATGGAAATATCAATTTAAATTTTTAATCCGATTTAGATCAAGCTTTGTGGAAGGGTTCTGGGAAGGCAAGGATGAAGGATTTCGGTTTTGAGAGCAATCAGTCAATGATTAAGGTCACAGGGATAGGTCAAAGGTTAAGGGCACAGGGCAAGGTCAGCTCATTTTTTATTCAATTTTAAGTAGGCTTAGTGAAAGTTTTAAGGGCCACGCAAGAATGAAGTAATTTTGTTTTGAAAGCAATCAGTCGAAGATAAAGGTCACAGGCCATGTCAAATGTTTGGACCCATGAGCCATTTGTGGACGCAGGTGGTGCACTCTTCAAGAACTCGTTTTTTTCTTTTCACCTCCATGCATAAAGTGGCCATGTATTAATAACGTGTACTAATTATTTTTATTAATTAATTTATTTACCTATTTTATTGGTGATGATGAAGGACTGGATACGAAGGGAAGTGTGGCTGTATAGGGAACAGGAGGGCACACTTCAAATTTTGGCTGAAACTTTGGATGAAGTACTCAGTATGCCGGCAAATTTTCATTATATTCCGTCTCTATTTCGGAGAATCTTGATGACAGACATGACTGCCGGACAGACCTACCTACCTATCTCCTAAAAAGGGATGTCAGCATGAAAACATTAATTCAATAGGAACATGTCTTCAGTTTTATTACTATAGTTCATGTTTTTTTTTTTTTTTTTTTTTTATGACCGAATAATAACTGTAATGCTGCCTTCGACGTGATAAAAATAACAACTGCATTCCGAGATCCGACAACGAAGGTGAATGTAAACCCCGGCTTCTGAGTGTCACTTATGAACCAGCTGTGAACAAACACTACACGTAGTGCTACAGAAAGCGTCCAGCAGACAGCTAGAGAAGTCAAACATGTTTCTTTCTAGTCAAGGCTTTCAAATCACGGTAAATATTTGAGGGTTTGCTTACACCTTCACACTCTCTGGTTTAATAATAAGGCTAGTGGTCGCAAAATATGGCAAAACCAAGAGGACAACATGGACTACAGAAGGCGCAACAAGAGGAGGGGGAAGCTCAGAAAATATGAATCAGTGAGGGGCGAGGGTGATGCACAGAGGAGATGGGAGGCGAGGGTGAGGGAGAGGGGAGAGGCAGGAGTTTAGGCAAAAAGATGGCTGGGCCTTCTACACAAAACATTTTCCCTCAGCTGCTCCCTCGCCAGATGGAAAGGCTTGGCATCCCCCACCATATTACAACACACTGGCCATGATATATCATACTGACGGTATTACATCACACTGACCATATTAAATTACACTGGCAATATTATAGCATCATACTGGCTATATTACATCACATTGGCCATACTACAGCATCACACTTGCCATTTTACAGCGTCACATTGGTCATATTACATCATACTGGTCATATTACATCACACTGGCCATATTAGACTACATCACATTGGCCATACTACAGCATCACACTGGCCATATTACAGCGTCACTTTGGCCATATTACAGCGTCATTTTGG
The DNA here is from genome assembly GCF_032717465.1 of Coenobita brevimanus. Taxonomy (NCBI): domain Eukaryota; kingdom Metazoa; phylum Arthropoda; class Malacostraca; order Decapoda; family Coenobitidae; genus Coenobita; species Coenobita brevimanus. Next base: position 27,253,914 of record NC_137017.1, read on the forward strand.
CCATATTACATCACATTGGCCATATAACAGCATCACATTGGCCGTACTACAGCACACTGGCCATATTACACACTGACCATATTACAGCATCACACTGGCCATGTTACAGCATCACACTTGTCATATTACAGCATTACACTGGCCATATTGGTTAATTAACGCCGGTGAAGGTACAACTATTTAGACAGATTCACTTTGTACGTATGTCTGTATGCAGGGTATTATAACATGAATGTCTGATCTGATTTCAGTTCAAAAAACGCGTAAGTAGTGCTGCATGCTCCTGTACACTCTTCTCAGTTCATCCCTCACCTAACTCATTTCTTCAGCCTTCCTCAAAGAGAAAGAATTCAGTGTTTGAATACTTTCCGCCAGCCACATGCGAGATCACGGGCTTCACATGGGGGAATAAGTGACCTGGGCCTCTCGGGAAACTCAGACCACTCAGTGAGGATGGAGAGAGATGCACCAGCGCAGGGACATTGAGTGCTGGAAAAACTAATGCAAGAAGAAAGTCACACTATATATATTTTGACGAAAAAGATAACAATAACTTGATACAAGAGTAAATGAGCACAGAATGTCTCTATACACGTTATTCATATTAAACGAAGGAATACGAATAAAAAATAGGAAATGACATACAAAAGTACTCTTTAAACATTCACGACTGGATTTTAAGGCCAGACGCAGGTGGTACGTAGGGAGGATGGCAAATACCGTGGCTTCTACTGACTTTTTGAACCTTTCAGAGTTCAGCAAATTTGTTACAACAACAACAACAACCCAACAATAACGACAAGATCAACAACAACAGCAGTATAATGTTCCAGCATTCCTTTGGGTAACTCGATATTTTTATTGTAGGTTGAGACCATGATAAAGAAATCTCGGCAAAAAAAAATATATATATAATCTAAGTCATTCCAGGATTTTAGGAAAGTGAGAGGTGTGAACGTCGATGGTAGGGCTGCAAGAGGTAGATCAAAAAAGACCTGTGACGAGGTCATAGAGTGTGACCTCAGGGCTAATAGACTGAATAGGGAAGCTGTTAGAGATCGAGCAGTGTGGACCGAGACCAACGTATACAAGCATGCTGGGGCCTTTATAAACAAAACGAAGCCAAACGAATCTTACGTCCAGCCTTGGGGCTCCCATGGGGAAGAGAGATCATAAATACTCCCAACAACGAAGCGTGATGTTCTCGACCATTGTCTGACACTTTTTTGTAATCAGTTTCTGTAACATTAGTGGGATATATTTCAATTTTTCACTACTGAACACATCTCCTCTAATCCTCACCTTTATCTCTGACGCAGCTAACTGAGGCTGTTGATAACAAACCATTCTCTGTATCTACTTTCTCTAAACTCATTTCCGAGTCAAAGGTGCATGTAGCTTTTAATGCGCAACAACCTCAATTGGTTTGTGATCCTGAACGTGAATCTTCCGAATTCTTTTCACTTTGACTTCGATTACCCTTTCAGTGTCTAATTAAATATATATGTGCCATTAATTTATCTGTTAATTTACTGACTATTCAGATTCCTTTGACTTCTCAAGCGGAGCACATTCTCTCCATCTCTCCTTTTTCGGAAGTCTACATTATAGGAGATTTCAGTGCCAATACAATCTATGCCTCTCCTGTGCTCTGAATGATCAACCCAGTGAACAAGTCAACATCTTTCTTCCATCTTTAATGACTCGTACAGCTCTCTATCTCTCTCCCTGACCGTCCTCGAAGGGGCAGCCAATCGTTCTGCCTACTATCTCATTTTATTTTTTTTCCTGCATGCTCCTTTTCTCTCTTATCGCCCCAGTAATACCTGTGGTTCCTTCTGAGGAGCGGCGTCTTTTGCACAACGGCACTGCTGATTGGCAAGCCTTTAGTCAGTACCTTTTCAACTTTCCCTGGAATAATAGTTGTTTCCATAGCCCAGAGTTACTGTGTTCTGCGCATCATGGAGATTGTTCTTTGGGGCTAGAAATCATACATTTCCTCTTCTTACCCTTTTATTTCTGAAAAAAAAAAAAAAAAAAAAAATTGCCTAGGTTTACTCTCGTTTCTTCTAATACTGTAAACAACAAGATGTCTTTCAAAAATCGTTGATGCCAAAAAGACCTCTGAATCGCCTGCTTTGAACGTATCTGTCCGGAATCGTACTAATTCTCTTCCTCCGCTTGCCAAAAACAACTTCATCCAGTCTAAATGCAAAAAAGAAAGAAAAAAAAAAAATCTCTCACTTTAACTCATTTCGTTATCTTTTTGGCATATTTCTAATATTCTCTCCTAGAACTATAGTTCTTCCACTTTCCCTCTCTTTTGTATTCTGTTGGACCTATTTCTGTTCCCTCCTTTTAAGAATCTGAGCTTTCTGCTCAGGTATTTGCTTAGCACTCTACTCTGAACGATTTTAGTACTGTTCTTCCATTTCTCTCGTCCCCTTACTTCCTCATGCTTGTAATTAGATTTTCTTCAGAAAATGTACTTTCCTCTCTCTCGGGCCTCAGTTGTAAAAAGGCGTGCGGTACTGAAGAGGTATCTCCTTTTTTTCTCTAGATCTTTGCTTCCGTGTTGACACCCTGCCCTACCAAGCTCGTTCAGCTTTGCTTATCAACGTTCATCTTCCCGTCTATAGCTGGATGCATGTTCTCCTTCCGCCTGTCCTAGAAAAGAGATGACCGTCCCCAACCCTGAA